>NC_046155.1:138696009-138996009 GCF_011064425.1 Rattus rattus
GAAAATATTTTGAAGCTTGAGATTTTTTAAATTTTACTTTTAATAAGGGTTCTCAAATCCTTGGACCTCTCTACTGGACCATCACTCAAATGTAGGGAGAAAGTTTGATAAATAAGAGAAGGAATGGGACCTGTTTAAGTAGACATTTGTGAAAATTGTAATCTTTGTTTATCAGGATGCAAGAGTCCATTACCAAGTTTAGTAGTTTCAGGATACCAAAGAAAAGTCAGGCACAGTAACATGAGTCATCAGTAACAGCCAGGCTTCCAGCAAGTCATCTGAAGCTTAGCGGAGAAAAAGAATCACAAGAACACCGGGAAAAAACTTCTTTTATTTACCTCACTTAAGGAAGTGAATATCAGCTAAGGTTTGAGACCATCAAAGCATTGCAAAACCAAACTAGTCAAGTGCCCTTGTCACTGTCTCTTGAGTCATACTTATTCTCTCTCCCATAAAACACCATAAGAGTCTGCAACAACAAAACACCAATTGTATCTGCATCACATTTCAGCACCAGACTCCTACAGTTCAATATTTTCTACCTCTCTTCTTATTTTCCTATGCTCAGGTCCTTTGCTACTGTTTCTACTTTATTTATGCCCCTCTTTAGTATTCTATATTCACATATGTATTTCATCAAAGACAGAGCGAACATGAATTAGGGAGATCTCTGTAGACACAAAGAGACACAAACTCTCTTAAATGATCACTTGAATAGGCTGAGAAACTTCTTGGATGAAATTTCTAGAAGAAATGAAGAGACGTTCAAGAGATATATGTAAACACATGAACATTAGTGTAAAGGAAAGACACTTGTTTCTTTTTTAATTGGAAATTTATTTAAATTTCAAATGTTATTCCTTTTACTGATTGCCTGTACATAAACCCCATCACATCCTCCCTCGCCCTGCTTCAATGAGTGTATTCCTCGACCAACCCATCATTTCCTGTCATTCCTCCCTCTATTTTTAGCAGGAACAAGGGCTTTTCCTCCCATTGATGCCCGGCAAGGCCATCCTCTGTTGCATATAAAGCTAGAGCTATGAATCTGTCTATGTGTACTCTTTGGTTGGTGGATTAGTCCCTGGGATCTATGGTTGGTTGGTATTGCTTTTCTTATATGATTGTAAGCCCCTTCGGCTCTTTCAATCCTTTCTCTAACTCCTCTAGGAGGGTCCCTGCTCTTAGTTCAATGGTGGCTGCAATCTCCTGCCTCTGTATTTTTCATGTTCTGGCAGATCCTCTCAGGAGAAAGTATATCAGTCTCCTGTCAGCATGCACTTCTTGGTATCAGAAATATTGTCTGGGTGTGGTGAATGTATAAGGGCCAGATTCCCTGTGTGGGGTGAGGGGGATATCTCTTAATGGCCTTTCTTTCAGTCTCTGCTCCAAAATTTGTCTCTGCATTGCCTCCTGTTAATATTTTTGTTTCCACATATAAAAAGGACTGAAGTACTGAACTGTGGTCATCCTTCACAATGAGCTTCAGATGGTCTGTGAACTGTATCTTGGGTAATTTGAGCTTTTGATCTAATATCCACTTATCAGTGAGTGCATACCATGTAAGGTTTTTTTGTGATTGTATCACATTACTCAGGATGATACTTTATAGTTCCATCTATTTGCCTATGAATTTCATGAAGTCATTGTTTTTAGTTGAACCAAATTTTGAAACAATCCCTCGCTTGAGGAACATTTGGGTCCATGCCATCTCCTGTCTATTATAAATAATGCTTCTATGAACATAGTGGAGCATGTGTACTAGTTATATGTTAGATAATCTTTTAAGTATATACCCAGGAGAGTTATAGCTTGATCCTTAAGTAGTACTATGTCCAATATTCTGAGGAATCTGCAAACTGATTTCCAGAGAGGCTGTACCATTCTTATTGCACTGTAGAAAGCTAAAATCCCAGGGGATCGAGGACCTCCACATAAAACAAGATACCCCAAAACTAATACAAGCAAAAGTGCTGAAGAGCCTCGATCACATGGGCACTTGGGAAAATTTTCTGAATGCTCTAAGATCTAGAATCGAAAGGTGGGAATTCATAAAATTGGGAAGCTTCTGTAAGGCAAAAGACATTGTCATCAGTAGAAAACCCCAACCAACAGATAGGAAAAATATTTTTACCAACCCTACATTAGATAGAGGGCTAAAATCAAATATATACAAAGAACTCAAGAAGTTAGACTCCAGAGAATCAAATAACCCTTTTGAAAATGGGGTATAGAGCTAAACAAATAATTCTCAGATGAGGTATACCAAATGACTGTGAAGTACATAAGGAAATGTATAACATAGTTAGTCATCACAGAAATTCAAATCAAAACTAGCCTGAGATTCCACCTCACACCAGTCAGAATGGCTATGTTCATAATTTCAGGTGACAATGGATGCTGCTAAGGATGTGGAGGATGAAGAACACTCCTCCATCGCAAAAAACCATACATGGTATGCACTTACTGATAAGTGGATATTAATGCAAAAGCTTAGATTACCCAAGGTACAATCCACAGGCAACATGAATCCTAAGAAGAATAATGAACAAAAAGTGAATTATTCAGTTCTTCTTAAAGGGGGGAACTATTTATTGGAGCAGTTATGGAGACAAATTTTGCAGAAGAGACTGAAGGAATGGTCATTCCAAGCCTGCCTCACATGCAGTTCAAGCCCATATTCATACAGTCACCCAACATACACAATACTGCTGATGCAAAAAGGTGCATGCTGACAGGTGCCTGATATAGCTCATTCCTGAGAGGCTCTGCCAGAACAAGAGAAATGCAAAGACAAATGGTCACAGCCAACCATTAAACTGAGAACATGGTCACCATTGGAGGTGTCAGAGAAAAGATTGAAGGAGCTGAAGAGTTTTGGAACTCCATAAGAACAACAATATCACCCAACCAGAGCTCTCAGGGACGAAACTAACACCCAAAGAGTACACATGGATAGACTCAAGTCTCCAGCTGCATATGTAGCAGAATATGGCCTTGTTGGGCAGCAAGAAGCCCTTGGTCCTGACCAGCCTGGAACCTCCAGTGGAATGAAATATCAGGGCAGTGTAGGGGGTGCATTGTTTAGTGGAGGAACACCCTCTTAGAAAAAGAGGAATGGGGGATAGGACAGGGATTTTGTTGATGGGAAACCAGGGAAAGGGATAACATTTGAAATGTAAATAAAAATATTCAATAAATAAAAGGATCGATTTACATTCTTCTACACGGTGACCACCAGTTGAAGCAGCACCATTTGTTAAAAGCGCGATCTTTTTTGACTGGACAGTTTTAACACCTTTGTCAAAGATCAAGTGACCATAGATGTGTGATTTCATTTCTGCATCTTCAAATCTGTTACATTGATCTACCTGCCTGTTTCTGTACAAATACCATACAGTTTTAATCACGGTTGCTCTGTAATATAGCTTGAGGTTAGAGATAGTGATTCCCCCAGAAGTTCTTTTATTACTGAAAACAGTTTTGGCTATCCTGGTTTTTTTTTTTTTTTGTAATTACACATGAATTTGAAAATTGCTCCTTCTAACTATGAAAATTTGAGTTGGAATTTTGTTAGAGATTGCATTGAATTTGTAGATTGATTTTGGCTAGATGGACATTTTTACAATATTAACCCTGATAATCCAATGAGCATGGGAAATCTTTCCATCTTCAGAGATCTTCTTCAATTTCTTTCTTTGTAGACTTGAAGTTCTTGGCATTCAGTTTTTTCACTTGCTTGTTTAGAGTCTCACTGAGGTATTTTATTTTAATTATAACAACTGTAAACGGAATCATTTTCTTAATTTCTTTTTCAGCCTGTTTATGCTCTGAGTAGAGTAAAGCTACTGATTTGTTTGAGTTAATTTTGTATTTAGCCACTTTGTCGACATTGTTTATCAGGTTTAGGAGTTTTCTATTGGAATTTTTGTTGTCACTGAAGGATGCTATCATACTGAATCTTCTAATCCAAAAGTTGTTTAGTTAAATTCTTGATTTCTCCTGATGTCTTCTCAAATTAATTCTGGAAAGCCATGTTTATTTGGCATTCTCTAAAAGTCTTATTTCCTTCACAAGTGATAAACTTTACATTTATTCATATCACAAATATATCGACTTTGTTGTGAACAATTATCACAATGTTTGGCAGAATGAATTATCACTATATAGTGCAATAAATTATATTCAAAAGGCCTAAGAAAAACTTAAATATAGCCATGAATCCAGTTCTCATTTTGAAGAAGGGGACTAACATAACTATGTCTAATAAATTTGGATATCCCTGTCATTTTCCACATTAACCAGGAATAAATAGAGTACTAGGATTCTCTTCCTTTGTATCTGTGAGGCATAATTTTGTCTCCCTATGTTTACGTCGATAATTCTCCTTAATAGTTCTGGGAAGAAGAATGTGCCTGGGAATAGATTCCAACATTTCAATACTTTCTATGACTTGGTCAACAACATGCAGTTGTATCCTACATACATCTGGACATCCCCATGTTATAAATAAACTCCACATTTTAATCCCTTTGCATTCTACTCTTAGATCTAGAACATATTTGCTAGGCATAGATAAGTGTATCCAAAGATGTCTAGATTCTCTGGACAAATTCAGACAATTACACATTCCTTTTTGTTGTGTGTGGACTAGTCCTACGGTTTTATTATAAACTGAAAGTAGACATTACCAATTTTGCTTTAAGTACAAGGTGTACTTGTGTGGAATCAAGGGGAGACTTGAATGTGTTAGAATAGAAGGTTCCTACTTCTCTCTTAGTAAAATGTGCTTGGTGGCTAGTAGAGGGATTTAATATTTTGTTCAAAATTCACAGACCTATAAGAAGTTAACCCTTATATGTCCTTTGATGTCTGGGTATGAGAAGCACTAACAGGCCTATTCCTTGTGCTATCGTCACAATGATGATGCATAGTTTGGCATGTGTGCCTTTATTGAAATCTTCATTTGGAAAGTGATAGGACATCTGTAGGCAAGATATGGTACAGCAGAGGCAGGACATATTTGGCTAAACTGAATGGGTAATGACAGTTATGCCCTTAGTGATGCCATCTCTAGAGATGAGCATTGTTTTTATTGTGAGCTCCCTTTTTCCATACTATTTGTGTAAAGAATTCTGCTTCCACTGACAAAAACAATAGGTTCTAGAGTTCCCTGAAAATGTGCAGGAAGGGAAGAGATTGGTATAAAATTCAACTTCATGACCAAATGATTTGGTTCAGTGATAGAAAGACTGCCTAATAAGTGAAACACTATATTTCTCCTGGAGAACTAGAATTTACAGTGGAAGGTGGAAATAAATTCATTTTGTCAAAAGAGATTTAACACTTTCCCTCACATTTTGAATCTAATTCTAAGATAGATATGACTTGGAACATCCTATTAATTTGCCAAAGCTCAGAACCTTGTGATAGATGACCCAAATTCAGTAACGACTATGAACAAACAGAATCTGCTGCTTTCTTTGTAGGTTATAAAAATTAGGGTACCGTTGAGGCTTAATGGTTTTAATGCTTATCAAACAGCAGCACCTGTCCTACTTCTTTGACATATATTATAAATTGAATATTACTTTTCTTCATGCTGCCTGCTTTTATTTCACCTATACCATTTACTGGTTATTTTCAGTTTTGTTTTTATTTTTGAGTTGCTGTCATAATGACAAGATAAGCTGCCTCTATCAAACTGATGTAGGTATGAGCTATATTATTAACATACTAATTATTAACTTGCTTATAGAGAATAGATTTTACAAAATAATAGATAGGTTCAAAGGAAACACGCCTATTGCATCTTTTGATTGGAGGATTCTGGAAGACCAGAAAATAGCATTAATTATTTAAGGATACTGGAATTAAAGACATCATTTTCAGACCAATAAGTATAAGCAATTGAGGCAAAATGTAGATATAATCATAACCGGTCTATTTCACAAGGTCAGAAGAAGTAAAATAGGTTAATCACTGTGATTCTGTTACTGACTTCACTGTTCAGAACACCTAGATTGATTATAATCAATGATTATTTCTCACTGGTAAGGGTATAGATATGTTGTCTTATTTCTGTCTTGGTATCCACTCCATGTCCCCATTTTATATAGCACTTCTTATGTTATATATAGTCTGGTATATTTAGGGAGATAATCAAGAGGTGTGACAAATCGTTATTATCATAATATCTGTTTTATTACAAACATCTGACAAGGGACTCATTGTTTACACAGACTAAGCATGTTGTTTTGATGGCTTATATGTAGTATTAGGGCTCTGTACCCAGATCTCCAGGGGAGAGAGTGAGCCTCTCATGAGTGCAGACAATCCTGAAAGCAAAGGGGAGGCAACCAATTCTGCTCACATTCCTGGCTCAAGGGGAAATCACCTGGAGACCTCTGGACACCAGAACCTAGGAGTAGTTAGGGACAGGATCCTTCTGGTTTCCACCAATGCCTGCAGCGGAAAGCCAGTCCCAGGAACACTGACACACCTGATAGCAGAGGGGAGGCCATCAATTCCACTTGGAGCTCTCAAGACACAGGAACCAAGGAGAAGTCTGAGACAGGATCTGTCTGGTTTCTGAGCCTGTGGTACAGAAAGCTGTACCCAGATTCCTATGGGAGAAAGACAATCCCCAGGAGTTCTGACACAAAACACAATAGGAGGGTCAAGTCACTGTCAGAGACAGCAAGCTGAGCTAACAAGAGACAATGGGATGACAAGAGGCAAGCACAGGAACTTAAACAAAAGAAAAACAGAATACTTGTCATCACCAGAGTCCAATTCTCTCACCAAAGCAAATACTGGATATCCAAACACACCAGAAAAGCAAGACTTGGGTTTAAAATCACATCTCATGATGATGGAAGAGCACTTTAAGAAGGAAATAAGTTATGTCCCTTAATGAAATACAGGAAAACACAGGTAAAGAAGTTGAAGCAGTTAAAGAGGAAACACATTTATCCCTTGAAGAATAGGAGGAAAACACAACCAAACAGGTGAAGATATTGAACAAAACCATCCAGGATTTAAAAATAGAAATAGAAATAATAAAGAAATTACAAAGGGAGACAAATCTGGAGATAGAAAACATAGGGAAAAGATCAGGAGACAGAGACACAAGCATTATCAACAGAATACAAGAAATTGAAGAGAGAATTTCAGGGGCAGAAGATACCAAAGTATACATTGAAACAACCTTCAAAGAAAATGTAAAACACAAAAATGTCCTAACCGAAAGCATCCATGAAATATAGGACACAATGAGAAGATCAAACGTAAGGATGATAGGTATAGAAGAGAATGAATATTCCCAAGTTAAAAACCAGTAAATATCTTCAACAAAATTATAGAAGAAAACGTTCCTATCTTAAAGAAAGATATACCCATAAACATATAAGAAGCTTAGAGAATTCCAAATAGATTAGACCAGTAAGGAAATTTCTCTCTTCACATTATAGTCTAAATACCAAGTGCAAAAAACACAAAAAGAATATTATAAAGAGTCAGGGGGAAAGATCAAGTAACTTATAATGGCAGACCTACAAATTTACACCAAACTTCTCTCACCAGAGACTATGAAAACAAGAAGATCCTGGGCAGATGTCATACAGACCCTAAGAGAACACAAATGTCAGCCCAGGCTACTATATCCAGCAAAACTCTCAATTAACATGGATGGAGAAACCAAGATATTCCACGACAAAGACAAATTTACACACTATCTTTCCACAATTCTAGTCCTACAAAGGATAATAGATGGAAACTCCAACACATGGAGTTTCTCTCTTAAATGCTAAAAAAAAGCAAGAAAGTAATCTTGCAACAAAAACAAAAATAACAACAAAAAAAAAACCCAGCTACACAAACATAATTCCACCCATAGCAACAAAATTAACGGAACCAAAAATCAATGTTCCTTAATATCCCTTAACATCATAATAAGTTATAGACTAACAGACCGTGTATGGAAAGAGGACCTACATTCCATGGTAGTGAGCATACAAGTGATTTAAGGACTCTGGTGAAAATTGCTAAATGAGGAAAATGATTTCAGTACTGAAAATGAGTTTTCACAGCATCCAGTTTGAAACCTCTCTGTTATCCGCACAAATTTAGCATTTAAACTAATTCACTATATAAATAGGGCAATTTACAGAAATTAGGTTGTATTGTCTACAATTTTAAAAAATTCAAAATTTATACATTCAAGATTTATAAACAAACAAGATATGATTATCTTTTTTATTACTTTTTTATTAACTTAATTATTTCTTATTTACATTTCGAGTGTTATTCACTTTCCCACTTTCTGGGCCAACATCCCCCTAACCCCTCCCCCTCCCCTTCTTTATGGGTGTTCCCCTCCCCATCCTCCCCCCATTGCCGCCCTCCCCCCAACAATCACGTTCACTAGGGGTTTAGTCTTAGCAGGACCCAGGGCTTCCCCTTCCACTGGTGCTCTTACTAGGATATTCATTGCTACCTACGAGGTCAGAGTCCAGGGTCAGTCCATTATAGTCTTTAGGTAGTGGCTTAGTCCCTGGAAGCTCTGGTTGCTTGGCATTGTTGTTCATAAGGGGTCTCGAGCCCCTTCAAGCTCTTCCAATTCTTTCTCTGATTCCTTCAACCGGGGTCCTATTCTCATTTCAGTGGTTTGCTGCCGGCATTTGCTCTGTATTTGCTGTATTCTGGCTGTGTCTCTCAGGAGAGATCTACATCCAGCTCCTGTCAGCCTGCACTTCTTTGCTTCATCCATCTTGTCTAATTGGGTGGCTGTATATGTATGGGTCACATGTGGGGCAGGCTCTGAATGGGTGTTCCTTCTGTGTCTGTTTTAATCTTTGCCTCTCTCTTCCCTGCCAAGGGTATTCTTGTTCCCCTTTTAAAGAAGGAGTGAAGCATTCACATTTTGATCATCCGTCTTGAGTTTCATTTGTTCTAGGCATCTAGGGTAATTCAAGCATTTGGGCTAATAGCCACTTATCAATGAGTGCATACCATGTATGTTTTTCTGTGATTGGTTTACCTCTCTCAAGATGATATTTTCCAGTTCCAACCATTTGCCTACGAATTTCATAAAGGCATTGTTTTTGATAGCTGAGTAATATTCCATTGTGTAGATCTACCACATTTTCTGTATCCATTCCTCTGTTGAAGGGCATCTGGGTTCTTTCCAGCTTCTGGCTATTATAAATAAGGCTGCTGTGAACATAGTGGAGCACGGGTCTTTTTTATACGTTGGGGGCATCTATTGGGTATGATATGATTATCTTTATATCATCTCTATGGTTGTGGCTTATTTAGAATTTATTATATTTATTCATAAATTATAAGAGACTTCTTCATAAACTAATGCATTATCTTATGGATGATACCTTTTCACTGTCCTTTCATAAATTTTATTTTAGCTTTCATAGAAGAATTGTATTGCCTTCTTTACATAATTTGCCAGGAGGTAGTCTTAAGTGTATTTCTGAAATATTTCTATGCATATTAATTTTTGTTTGTAACATAATGTACACCTAGGATCAATTTATTCCATTCTTGTTTTATTTAATGCATCATGTAATTCATATTAGGCTTTGCACTGTGCTCTCAAACTCATCATTGATGCCTTCCTTCTTCTCATTTTATTCATTAGTATTTCAAATGTTATGTCCTGCACTTGTTTACCCTGTATAAACTTTCCATCTCAACCCTCCTCCTGTTATCCTCGATGAGAGTGCTCCTCTAAGCACTCACTCACGCCCATCCCATCACTCTACCATCTCCTTATGGTGGAGCATCAAGTACCCATAACAACAAGACACTCCCATTCCATTGATGCCTGGTAATGCCTTCCTCTGCTACAATTGTAACTGGAGTTATGGATACCTCTACACCTTCAGTGGAAGAGTTAGGGGAATGAATGCAGGTGATGAAGGGATTGCAAGACCAGAGGACAAACAATATCAAATAACAGGACCACACAGAGCTCCCATGGATTAAACCACTTTTCCTTCTCAATACTGGTTATTTGTTTGGTTTGAACCTATACAGGATTATGCAGTATTTGTGAGTTCTAATATGTTTCAATAATATAGTATATAGAAAGTATTTTTCTTTCGAGTGAACTACCACCTTTGTACCATTCCATTGTTTTTTGCTTCCTTCACACAGGTCTATGAGGCTTGAGGAGAGGGCTGTGATAAAGATCCCATATTATGATCAAGAGTTAAACAGTGTCTCTCAGTTCCAAATATAGCCATTTTCTACATATAACCCAGGAATCCTTATAGTCTCTTCCTAGTGATTAACATGCAACTTTAATGATGGTTGAGTGGTGTACTTATCTATAAGTATCACAATATGTCATTAAGACTAATTTTATGTTTATATACATTTTGTTGAATGAAAGATGGAAGGTTTCCCTAGGCCTGTGATAAATCTAGTTTCAAGTTTTTGGTCATTTTCACAGTGGCAGCTATGAGTTCCATCTTCTGGAATACATTACACATCCGCTAAAAATACAGTTCATAATTGCAATACATTTTCTGTCAGTATAATACCAGTATACCTTAGGAATGCCACTATTATATGTTGCAGTGGTTATAGCTAGAGATACTGAGGATTTTCATTTCTCATTCAGCTTTATTTTGAGTCCCGTGAATGTAATCAGCAGTCATCAAAATTCTATTTGGAACCAGATATTTACAGCTTAGTGAAACAAGTAATCAGAATCTCCAGCACTAGTGCCTTATCATCAAGTTGTTGGGATTTAAGCACAACTTGGTCTATGATGTTTGAGTAGGGGATTAGAGACTCCACTTGGGCAATGACTCAAAAAATACCCTAATAGTACTGTAGATTTTACTTCATCAAGTTGTCAACCATTTCTCAAATATATTGTGATTCTATTTAAATTCCATGTTTGTGTGTGTGTGTGTGTGTGTGTGTGTTGTATGTGAATATGTGTGTATGTATAAAATATGTTTCATTTATTTGAGAGTTTTACAAATGAGTACTGTGGTTATATTATTTCCGGTCTTTCTTCTCCTGACTCCAATGCTCATCACATCTGCTCCATACACTCCCTATTTGATTAAAACTTGAATTTTGTAAAGATATGAACATTGACATAACCACTCCATGAGATGTAAATTAGGTGTTTATCATAAGTATGTGTTGAATGCTGACCTCTTAGTATTAAATAACTATCCAGGCTTACCCCTGGAAAATAGTGATATTCCATCAAATAGCCATTAGTTACCTGTAGTTTTTCTAGTAAGGATGGTCTCTTGAGAGGTATTACCATCTAAATTCACATTGCTATTTTTGGTGTCATTGTATAAACCTATTAAAGGTGTTCATGTTGATGAAATTTTATGGCTGCACCCAACATACCTTTTCCTCAGAGGAAATACCCTGTTCCTCGTTCTCTTTTAACATTTTTGTTGGCATGACAAAGAGATCTCTGAGATTTTGGAATATGGTGGCATTTTTAGCATTTTTAAATTCATCATTTGGTGTTGAACACATATTACATTCAGTTACAATTTGCTTTTTGACCAGTTGTGTAATTTTGCAATGTTACTGTCTGCTGCAAAATTAGGATTTTTTTTTAATAAGATTTAGAGAGAGAGGTAACTGTAGAAACAATGAGAAATATTTACAAGATAAGCAATCCTGTTTGATGATATTGATGGGGTAATCTACCCTTTTGAGATCATGAAGTCTCAACTCATAAGTAGTTAGCTATATTTTAGATATCAGAAATATATTTTCTTCCTGGAAATAATATATGTCTTAATCAAACTCCAAAGATATTTATAAAAAAGCCAGGTGTGTCTTTAAGACTTGAGGCAATACATTCCTTGATAAAGACTTTTGGCAATTACTAGTATATTAAATAGTTGTTAAAATCATGAAATTTACATAAAGTTTGTGTTGCCACTAGCTATTTTATTTACATTAACATGTCAGGGTATAAAGAAGAAGGCTATCTACACACTTTAATATTGTGAGAAATTCTTATGGAACATACTGGAAAAGTGGGGAGCCTGAATGAAGCCTGAGCTTAAACATATGAGGGGTCTCAGTGTTCCTTATGTTCCATTACTCTTGTAGTGATAACAGGGTACTAGCACAGTCACTTGCTCATATTTTAAAATAATAGTCCTTTATTCTACAATAGTAGTAACTGGAGGGATACTGAGGACAATATTAGACCTAGGGAGGAAGAAGTCTAAATTGTCCCACAAAAGCAGGAGCAGTGTGGTCCTAGGTTTTTATTTTACTGAATCACTTGAACAGTCTGTCCATGGGAAAGATAAATTTACCTATCCAAATGGGAATTAGAAGTTTCACAAATGTTGTATCTCTAATTGTAAGATAGCTAAAACATGGGTGGTCATTTGATTTTTAAAACACAGAGTCAGATTGTAGACCAATTCCTGACAGTAACAAATAGAAATGAACTTGGATGTGCCACGATGATTCAGGAATTTTAAATGTATGTGCCTCCTTATTACTTACCGTTTTGTGCCTCAAATCTAATAATTCAACAGCATAATGAGACTATTCCTTTTATCAGGGATGTTACCTTTTCTTTTTGTCCCATCATGCACTGTACATTTAAAATTTTGTTTTCATTTTCAAGATGCTGTAACATAAATCTGCCAGGCATATGGCAATCAATAATGTACAGGCACTTGAGATAAATTATTACCCTATTGTTTAACCCCTTGCTTACATATTATGAATATAAGAAAATGGTCAAAAGGAATGTTTACCCCATTGGACTTTTCTGATTGTTGGTTTTTCCAGAGATCTGATTATATTGGGAATTATTAAAGGTTATTAGAAATGAATCAATGAAAATTTTTCAGTATATCCTCTCAAAGAGCAGAGAAGACCATCACATATAACTACAACTACTAAATTCTGAAGAATCAGGAGAATTCGAAGTTGTGAAATGCTGAGGCTCTCTGTGAAGATTGTTCTACTGTGAGTTCCTGGGCTGTTCGTCTCTAAGTTAGACTTCCCATGAAAAGGAGTGATGGGTACTTAATAGTTTCTCTTCATTCCTGTTCTGCACTCAACTTTTCCAACTTAGCATTTATTAGCAACTTCTATTGTGGTTTATAGAGTTGTGGCTTATCCATAATGAGAAAAATCTGTTAGAGTAATGACAAACCATGTTCTAGCAAACATTTACGTGACATTCCATGAAAACCTGAAGTGTGATATTTTTGGAAACTTTTCCCAAAATTAGGTGCCTCTTACACTATGACTCAGGTACTTCTTGTTGAAGTTTCTATCACTCTGCAACTTCATTCGCTGTGAGTTTTACTTCCTCTATATTGAGTATTTGATCTCATGGCTCTATAGTAATGTTTAAAAGAAAGTATGGATTTTTTAAAATACAACTTACTTTGAAACTTGGTAGTCATAATACAAGTAATAGTTGCACAATTACGTAATACTGTGTGTAATATATTGCTTATGAAATAGTATAGAACAATAAGCTGCAAGCAAGTAATTTCTGTTGCCTTGTCCTACACTTAATGCAATGATACAAGTTGTACTGTCAAAGAGATACCATTTGTCTTCTAGAAAGTCCTCCAAGCTTCTCATCCTCAGAAGCTTGTAATGAGACCAGGATATGATCTTTTAAAGAAGGACTAAATGTTCTTCTTATTTGTGTCTAATAATTATAATTGTTTCACTGTGAATGTTGCAACTAATTCAACAAAGACATATACGATAAGCCAGACACATGATGTCTTGAAAGCTTTAGCTCTGCTAGCTTTGGAATTATCACCACAGCATGGTTTACTGAGTATTTTCATGCTGGCATAGAAGTAAGCAATGTCAAGAGACCCTTATTTTACTAGTAAGCATTCCCTCCCTTGTGCTTTAGACAAAAAGTCATAAATTAACATGGATTCAGAGAGTTATGGAATAAATATAATACAAATATTTACATCAAATCACAAGAATAATGGCACTACAGTTATGAAGTAGCATCAAATAAAATTTTATTATTGGAATTCTCCTTAATTTGAGGAATTATATTTAAGTATCACAAAATTAGATAGGCTGAAAATTAATTCCCTAGAAAACTTGAAAAGGTAACATGTATTTAATATGTACCACATATTATCAATTATTCAGTCAAGCCTATTGATTCATTACTGATAGTTTTAAATATGAAATAGTTCACTTACAAAATAGCAGGACAACATTCAGCACTCCTTGAAATTCTGTTTCAATTTTATGTAACATAGACTACTTTTGTAAAACATATCCTGATTATAGTCCCCACTTCCATTTATACCAGTACTTCCCTAAATTCCCAGTCATACAGATCTACTCCTTTTCTGTCCATCATTAGAAAGAAACAGGATTCTAAAAGATAAGATGTAATGTGATAAAATGAAATATGAATATTTTAAAAATTAAGGCAAATAAACAGAAAAAGAGACCCCAGGAAAAGGCACATGAGTCATAGTTTCACTTGTTCATATACTCAGGTCTACCAAAAAAATGCTAAACTTACCTTTATACAGAACCTCAGAGATGGGAGAAAGGTGTAGTTATGGGGGTAAAGGACAAAAAAGACTGTTTCTGTATAGAGAGGAGACAGTGAATTAGATTGAGATATTTAATTTTGTTTGAGTATGCTGATTAGGTGAACCTAACGCAGGTTTAGATCACTGTAGTACAATACTTTGATAGATAGGCCTTCATGGTGAGTTTTAGCAGGAGAAAGTTTCTGAATGATGGAATAGATCTTTGTGGCTAGCTTTAGGAATGTAGGCTAATCCCTTTTAACAAAAGTTAATGGGTGTGAGGAGCAGGCCTGCCAGCCATGTGTGCTATGCTGGCTATGGCCTCTTCACAATCCCTTTGATCTTAGACAATAGGGTACTTGATGGGTTCCTGTGGTTTTTTAAATGCAAGCAATTGAGAACCGTCTTAAAGATTGAGAAGGGTACAAAAGAGTACTAAGAGTAAATGAGCATATTCTGAGCACTGTGAGGGTCAGAAACAAGATAAAAGTTAGCAGGACCTTATTCAACATTTGAGGAGAACATAGAAGTTAAGTTGTAGTAGCCAAGGAAACTGTCGATAAAGGTAGCTCCAGAAGGAAAATGCATTGCTGTGGAGAAAAACATGCTAAAGAACAATATAGCAGTATAAAGTCTCCATGATGTCTATGACTATGTATAATCAATACATGTGAATTTTAAAAACTTGGGAAACAAAGCCAACTCTCCTTGCTTGAAAGCCTTTTTACATGACTCTATTGAGTTATGAGTAAGGGAAGCAAAAATAAATTGGAAAAGATTTGGAAATAATTGCTTCGAAGATGTACAGCCTCAGAAGGATGGACAACTAGCACATTGTCGAAAGGATAGAAAGAGATATTTGGAAATAGGAACCTCTCTGGTGATCTGAGAACACATATGCACAGGTGTGCAGAAAGCATGACTTGTGATTCATTAAAAGTGTTCACAAATTTTATGACATACTTTTTTGCTCTCCAATCTAAATATTTAGCCGTACACGAATAAAAAGCAGTAGGCAAAATAGATATCTAGCTGCAAAGTACAAGCATGAAAACTTATATGAATATACACAAACATACACACACATGTATTACTACAGACAAACATGTATACAAGCACACATTCATACTTAAACATAAGCATCCTATACATACAAACTTAAACCACAATATTTTAAATAAAAATATCAGGTTAGAAATTGCTGTAGAAACACAAAAGCAGGAGGAACAGCCACTCTTCTTATGTTTGTCAGGATTATCATTGCTATGAAGAAACACCAGTACCAAAGCAGCCTGTGGATGATAGGATTTATTTGCCTTATGTTTCCATATCACTGTTCATTATTGAAGGAAAAGGTCAGGACAGGAACTCAAACAGTGAAGAAAACTGGGAGGCAGGAGCTGATGCAGAGTCCATGTTTACTGCCTTGTTCCTCATGGATTTCTCAACCTGATTTATTTCTACTCCAATCAAAGACTAGCAGCCCCTGAGTGTGAACACACACAGTGAGCTACATCAATCACACATCACTCACTAATTTGAAAAAAAATGTTTTTACACACTTACCTATAGCTCAACTATGGAGGCACTTTCTTATTTGAGGCTTCGTCCTTTCAGATGACTCTAGCTTGTGTTAACGTGGTATGAAACTACGAAGCATGCTACCAATGGTCTGTTTGGCTTGGTGTGGTGGTAAAAAACTATAATCCATGTACTTTGGATGTTGAGATAGTCAAATATCCATGACTTCAAGGCCAGTCTGTTCTACTAAATGAATTTCTAAACAGTATGACTGCACAGAGACAACTGCTATGAAAGTAAACCAAATAAAAATGGATTTCATAAGGTTTTATTGTTGAGAGAATCTCTTGTAATGATCACCCCTTAAATAAGGCAATAGCAAATGAAATGAGGAAGATAATAGGACCTAGGATACTTGCAGGAAGAGACATGATTCGGGGAACATTTATTAACAAGTGTAACAAAAGATCATAGGGCAGAACCAGGAAAGGTTAGGCAGAAGGTACAGAAGGGCAGGGCGGCACGACAGTTAGGAATCATCTAATAGATGACTGTAGAAAGACTTGAGATCTTAGGAGGAACTGGCTGAATTGTCTATACATCATAAAATTTCCTCACACTATTTATGATGCTATGTTGTGCTTGCAGAAAGGATTGTAAAATAGAAGCATTATGAAAGGCCAAACCAAGCAGAAAAGTGGAACAGATACAGATATCCACAGATAAACAGTAGAATGAGATCTGTGGAAGAGTTAGGGAAGAATTAAAGACCCTCAAGTACATGGCAATCCCACAGGAAGACAATATTGTTAACTAATCTTGACTCCTATGAATTCTCAGAAATTAAGCCATCAATTCATGATCATAGAAATACTGCCCCCAGTCACCTATGTAGCAGAATGCTGCCACATCTGGTCTCAGGGAAAGAGGATGTGCCTAATCCTGCACAGACTTGATGCACCATGGTGGAGTGATAGAAACAGGGTTGCCTCTCAAAGATAAACAAAAAACTGAGGAGTATAGACACTCTGAGAGAGGACCTTAGAGGGGGCAACATTTGGGATGTAAATAAGTAAATTAATCAAGTAACTGAATTATATTGCAAAAGCTAACAAAAAGTTGGAATTACTGTGAAGAGAACAACAACAAAATAAAAAAAACAAGCCAGCAAACAAAATTAGTAAATGGAAGCAAATGAGGAACATAACACTATGGGGGTGGTATTTGAAAGGATTTGGACAATCAGGACCAAATAGGATGAGGAATATTGGAGAATAGCAATAATTAAATAACTTTATTCTATCCTTATTTGGGATCATTAATTCAAACTACATAATTTTTCAGGCATTAGCATTATCAAACACGGAGAAATACAAAATGACAATTATGGTATACATTTGAACCTGTTATTACAAATTACTACTTCTGAAAGGGAAGATATTTGGGGATAATTGGAAAATATATTTAGTACAGGGGTGTGCTTTGTCAGAAGGTTGGTTTACTTGTGACATGGAAGTTATAAAACAGTACTGTGTTGGTTTTCTTCAGTTATATAGGTGCTGCTCATAGGGGAACACATAAACACCATCATATTGCTAAATTTTCAGTCATATGCAAAAACTGAAAGTTAAAACTTGAGGATAACAGTACAGGAAGGCCTCAGAGTTAGGATGAAAGAAAATTGCAGAACTTGTGGTCATTTGATGAAACAAATGCAGAGGGAAAGTAATATTTTTCATGGAATATTAGTATTAGAGGTTACTCATGCTCATGCAGATATCTGTGCATCTGAGCACATATCAATAGTGTTAAATTGGTTGAGTATTAAAAGAGAAATCAAAATAAGTGACCATATATTATTAGATATAGTTATCATGGGTAACCATAATGTATTGTATGTAATGATTTTATTATTAACATATGATATATGATTATTAAGTTAAATGTTTATCAAATAATGACGTTTTAGTAACAATTCTATAAGCAATTATACAGACAACATACCCATATACACAATGTGGTTATTTGCATAAAAACCACAAATCTATTTGCCCACAAAAGAATGATTGTGGTACGTCTATATTTCAGATGTTTCTTCTAAAATAATCTCCTCTTAATATTTTTTTTACCATTTAAGAATGGTGTGTATTATGTGGTAAATAACTTTAGGAAACTGACAGAAGTATGTTTTTTAGATAATTCGAGCTTATTGTTTGTAAATTGTAATGTACATTAATATATGAACTAGTATGAAACATTTCCAAATAAGCATAGTTATTAAGGATATTGGCACTGGAAGATTACAAATGTTAGCTTACTAGAGTGCATTTGACAGCCCATGATTACAACCAGCAAACCCTAGACACAAATGGAGGATATATAATAAGTACCATATACAGGCTCAAAGTCACAGGTATTGCTGGAGTATTTTCTATCTTTTTAATTAGAGTCAAAACCCAAAGAATAACTACGTAAGATTTTGGTCATTATCCTTCTATTTTATCTTTAGTTTTGTTCCTGATGCAACAGGCAGGGAGCAGGGAGAAGGCATGGAGGAGCTATGGTGAATATATCCTTTGATTACAACAGACTTTTGCCTTTAACATTTTTTTTTAGATCTTTCTCCTGATTGGTCCCAAAACTTTTCTCTATTTTCCTATGTATACTCAGCCAAAGTCCACCTCAAAAGTTGACTCAAAGCTGAGCAAACTCAACTAAAGAAATCTATTAACCTAAAAGTTTTCCAGTAATGCTCCTGATTGATATCTAGCTCTCTAATCATACCAATCTCTTGCTGGGCATTGACAACAGAATACCTCTTGGAAAAGGAGGAGTGCTTTGGTAACCTGCAGATGAAAATGAAAAGAAAAGGACAACACATCAGGTAACTTGCTATGACTCTTCACATTTCTGCTCTGAATAATACTGCTACTATTTGCTGTTTAAAGAATTTCTTATTGCTTCTGGTCATTGCTTTAATTTTAAGATCTATATTAAGGACTCAGGCTTTGAGTTCTGCTTCTTCTGTCATATGTCATCCTTGTGTATCTGATAGAGACAAGAGACCTGTTGCTCCTTAATCTGTTTGCAGAATCAGATCTGTCAAAATTTTTCTATCAGGACAGCAATTATCACTTGGAATCATGAGACTACCTGGAACATTTTCTGACATCATTGTCCCTTGTATGTCACAGCTTTCTGTGAGTCCTAAACCCAAACTCTGCAATTCACCTTTTATATCGTCTTGATACCATCAATAGCCTCAGATATTTACATGTCAATCTGAATTCTAACATTAGGTTTACATTGCTATTGTTGGGAAAAATATAGTTGTATATTAATACCTGCATATCTGCAATCTTTTTTGTTTAAGACAAGCAGAGCAAAGAGTTTGCCTATATTACAATAAAAAAGCTTAACATAAAAAAATTCTTTTTATAACTTTAAATATTAATGTACTAAGGTTTCCAGACACCACCAGTTTCCATGAATCATAATATGTATTGTACTTTAGCTGTAGTACTGTCTTAATTACTATTTAGTATCACTGAACAGGTTCAATAGATATCATTGTGTGACTTTTTTGTGTTCTATGGTAAGCTTACAAAATTCAAGTTTTTGTTCTTGTGCAAAGTCATTCTTTGTTTTGTTTTACATTTTTTCATTTTTTAGGATATTTTATTTATGAAAGTTTCAAATGTTATCCCTCTTCCCTGTTTCTCCTCCACAAGTCCCTATCACGTTCCCTTTCCTTTGGCTCTTCTATAAGAGTGCTCCTCTATTTCCCCACCCACTCATGCCTTATCATTCCCCAATGCTGAGTCACTGAGACTCCACAGGGCCATGGGTCTCCACTCCTAGTGACCCTGAGAAGGAAATTCTCTGCTTCTGCTATATAATCCAGCTGGAGCCCTGGATCCTTTGGTTGGAAGTTTAGTTCCTAGAAGCTTTAAGTGGTCTAGTTGGTTATTGTTGTTCTTCCTATGAGATTACAAACCCCTTCAAACTCCTAAAGTCCTTGCCCTACCTTCTCTATTGGGGTCCCCGTGCTCAGTCTTATGTTTGGCTGCAAACATCGACATCTGTATTGGTCATGTTCTGGCAGAACCTCTCAGGGGACATCTATGCCAGGCTCCTGTAAGTGAGCATTTCTTGGCATCAGCAACAGTGTCTGGGTTTTCTGTCTGTAGATGCGATAGATGACTAAGTGGGGCTGTCTCTGGATAGCCTTTCCTTCAGTCTCTGTTCCACTCTTTGTTCCTTTTAATAGGAGAATTTCTGACTTACTATTTTTGAGATGGGTGAATGTCCTCATCATTCAAACAGGGGCCATGCCTATCTACTGGATATATTCTCTACAGGTTCTCTCTCCTCTTTGTTGGGGGTACTTTTGCCAATGTCTTCTGGTTGGGTCCTGGGAAATCCTTAGGTCCCTGACATCTAGGATTTTTGCTTGGTAACTCTAGGTTGATGTCTGTCTTAGTTAGGGTCTTATTGCTGTGAATAGGCACCAGGACCAATGTAAGTTTTATAGAGCACAACATTTAATTGTGGCTTGCTTACAAGTTCAGAGGTTCAGATGTTCCGTCCATTACCATGAATGTGAGAACATGGTAGCATCACAGCATCCAGGTAGGCATGGTGCAGGAGGAGCTAAGTTCTACATCTTCAAACAAAGGAAGCCAGAAACAGTCTGAGCATCCCTAACCAGCCAGGAATAGTGTCTCCAAGCCCATCCCCCACAGTGACACACTTCTCCCAACAAGGCCACACCTTCTAATAATTCCAGTCCCTGGGCCAAGCACATGCAAATCATCACAATATCTATATGCAAGTGAGAACTGGTACAAGTTAGGTCAAGGCCATGATTGGACAGTAAAACAAAAAAACACTGGGACAAATATTTTGTAAAGTAGGAGAGAAGGCAAAGGAAGGAAAATCAAGATGGAGACAGAGAAGGATGACACAGATCTGGGTGGTCAGGAATTATCGAATTAGTTGTGATGGATTTCTGTAGGCAAATTTATCTTATCTAGGTGGGCAGTTTATATCCTTATCAATTGTTTG
Organism: Rattus rattus; assembly: GCF_011064425.1. NCBI lineage: Eukaryota > Metazoa > Chordata > Mammalia > Rodentia > Muridae > Rattus > Rattus rattus. Next base: position 138,717,165 of record NC_046155.1, read on the forward strand.
CGAGTTTATTGTGTGGATTTATTAAATTATCTTGATAGATAATTTAATATATAAATCTGATTGTTGGTTTGCAGTTCGATGAGTCTTGATTTTAAGCAGTTGTTGGGAGTTTATACCATAACTAATAGAGGGGGGCAGATGTAGGCAAAATAAACAGAGCAATGGCAGAGTGTTATGAGAAGACAGCTGCCACTGAGACCAGGGGATGTATGCTGGAAATATGAGCAAAGTTCACAGTAAGAAAGCTGTGAGATATGTGGTCTCTGTATGAAACTGGCATTGCAGCAACCCACCTGGGAACTAGATGGGTAGAGAGATTGAGGGCACACACACAGAGTAGCTGTCAGCAGCATTACTTGAGAGAGAGCTTAGAGGCTTTTGCTGACTTAGAAGAAAATAACCTACAGATGCTATGTGTCCCTACAGTGCCAGCTAGAACAGGATGGAAGAAACACTTCTTTATTTTTTACTGCAACAGGTAACAACAGTTCCCCCTCCCCCAATGCTACATACCTACTTTCAAATTCCTGACCTTCGGTATTTCTCCCCCAACTCCTCCCATATCTGAACCCCACATTTTTCCCTCCCTCCCTTCGCTCTCTCCCAAATCTTTGCCTCCCTTTTCTTCCCTAAGATTATTTCCCCTTTCATGTAGGACTGTAGCATCCTTACTTTGGTGTGATCTTCTTTATTCTTGGGTTTTATATGGTCTATGTATTGTATCATGGGTATTATGAGCTACCTTTTGGTTAGTATCCACTTATCAGTGAGTGTATACCATGTGTGTTATTTTCCAACTGTTTTACCTTAGTCAGGATGATATTTTCAAGTTCCATCCATGTGTGTGCAAATTTCCTGAAGTAATTGTTTTAAATAGCTGAATAGTACTCCACAGTGTAAATGAGCAACATGTTCTGTATCCAGACTTCAGCTGAGGCTCATCTGGGTTGTTTCTAACTTCTGGCTATAAATAAGAATGCTATGACCTTAGTGGAACATGTGTTCTTGCAATATCCTCTAGCATCTTTTGGGTATCAAACCAGGAATGGTATAGCTGGGTCCTCAAGTAGTACTATGTCCAATTTTCTGAGGAACTGCCATATTGATTTAAAGAGTGTTTGTAACAGTTTGCAATACCACCAGCAATGGAGGAGTGTTTCTCTTTCTCCACAACCTAGCCAGTGTCTGTTGTCACTTGACTTTTTTTTTTAATCTTAGCCATTCTGACTGGTGCAAGGTAGAATCTCATGTTGTTTTGATTTGCATTTCTCTGATGACTAAGGATATTGTCCATTTCTTTAGGTGCTTCTTGGCCATTCAATATTCCTCAGTTGAGAATTCTTTGTTTAGCTCTGTACCCCATGTTAATAGGGTTCTTTCTTTCTCTGTGTTCTAACTTCTTAAGTTCTTTGTCTATTTTAGTCCTTTATCAGATATAGAGTTGGAACGATGTTTTCCTCTTCTGTGGATTGATGTTTTGTCCTATTGTTTAATAAAGTCTGTTATCAAATTTCTTGTTTACATTCCTGTACTCAATGAAAGGAAATGTTCTGTTTATCATGATGTTAATTGTTTTAGAGGGGTGGCTAGGATATATTAATATAGGACTAGTCAAATATATATTCTCCTTAGGAGATAGCTCATATATCCTCTTTAGGTACAAATAAGGAACCACTAAATTCAACTCTTACTCATTTTGGAATCTCGCATGATTCACATAGTGTCATCCAATGTGTATCTGCCACCAAGTTCAATAAAGGGGTGAGGATTTTACATAGACATAAGTTCTTATTAGATTAAAAGTCCATTCTGTTGGAGGCAAGAATCATTTTTTATGAGTAACATAGGTAAATACTGGTGAAAAAGTAGGCATAGTACCCAGTTAAGAAACACTCAGCCTTGATTGGTTAATTATAATATCAGAAAAAATCCTCTACATTTGTGTTTATTCTCATAAGTTAGTACTATATTACATCAATTCAGGTGTCCATTTCTTAATTTTCATCATTTCCTTCATCTTTGTTTGTACTCAGAAATAAATTTCAACAGATTTTCAATAAGACTTTTCCAGAGACAATGCTATGAAAAATGTGCTTCGTGGTTCAGAATACCACTGTAGTAGGAAAATCATAATTCATTTATTTAACACCATCTAATTCTCAGAGAATCATGAGAAAGGGGAAAGCTGAAAAAGAATAAAGAGATATCAGAATAGAACAAGATACTGTCTATTCCTATATTTCAAGGCAAACAGAAGCCATCTAGATTAATTATCTGTGTCACCGAGTAAATAGATACCCTAGCTGGGCTTGAAGTTTGTTTATGTATCCTCATTAAATTACAAGAAAAGTCAGGAAATCCTCATTCAGTATCCACATGCTCAGACAATTTATTGAAGGGAAATCTACACTTACTGATTGTATCCTTTGAAAAGGCTAGAAAATATAGTGCTAAAACAGTATTAGAGCTTGGCTCTGTCATTTACTATGTAAGAAAGTCCTCACTCTTACTGAATAATAATTTTTCGTGCAGCCTTTTTATGAGCGCACACAGCCTAGAAAATAACAAATTAAAAATGCTCTGTATGTTTTCCCAATAAACTAAAATGTTATGTAAGGTGAACCTTGACAGAATTCTAGTATTGTTGTTTCAATGTTAGATGGGTATGCAATAGACATTGAGTTCAACTCTATTTGGGGGGAAAATGAGTTTATTTTTTTGTTTATGAGATTATAATAAAATTTTATTTCCCCTTCTATGTCCTATGCTCAAATATAATATTCTTTGCTCCTTTTCAAATATACTGTTTGTTTTCATTTATTATTACACACATATGTCTGTTTGTATGTACATGTTTGCACAATGTTATGTAGGCATGTTTTTACGATTGATCATGTTCTGTTGAATAACCAATTGGTTGTTTTTCTCTGTGGAAAACTGTATCTTATTGTCATTTTTTAAATGTTTGAAATACTCATTTTAATTTTTTTTGTTTTTATTTTTATTGGTGTTTTTGCTTCTTTACATCTCAAATGTTATTCCCCCTCCCAGTTTCCCTCCTGAAATCCCCCATGCTCCATCAACCTCCACCTGCATCTACAAGGGTGCTCTCCCTCCCAACCACCTATAACAGTTCCACTGCCCTATCATCCGCCTAAGCTGTGGCATCAAGGCTTCATAGGATCCAGGGCTTCCTCTATCATTGATAGCTGACAATGACATCCTCTGTCACATATTCAGCTCAAGCCTTGTGTCTCTACATTTGTATTCTTTGGTACACTGTTTAGGTCCTATGTGCTCTAGCAGGAAGGGGAGGTGTCTGGTTGGTTGATATTATTGTTCCTCCCATGGGGCTGCAAACCCCTTCACCTTCTTCAGTCCTTCCTCCAACTCCTCCTTTGGGGTTCATTTGTTCAAACTGATGTTTGGCTGGAAGCATCCACATCTGCATCTGTAAGGCTATGACAGAGCCTCTCAAGAGAAATCTACTTCAAGTTTCTCAATGTTGTTCTTGTGATTACTGGTATTTGTAGAAAATATAATCTTCCAGAAAATGGCCTCATATCCCAGATTTTACCATCTCTTTTGTCCGTCTTCCACAATGAACTCTGATATTTCAGTAAAGGTGATGTTTTATTAATCTATTTGTTAACTCTGTTCCACACTGTGTTCTGATTTTTATGTGGGTTTTTTTTTTGCATTTATTTGTTAGATGAACTATGGGCCTTTTAATAAGCATTTTTCAGATCAGATATGGAACTCTCACTTGAGATTATGAAGTTATCTAAATAATCACATTTATTTCTTATACGTATTTTTAGACAGAAAATTGATGTTAAGATATTTCCTTGTTTTTAAATGTATACTTACTACCTTTTACATTTCTAAATAAGTCTACTTTCCCTCAACCACTTGAAACAGTGTATACTCTATTGTATTCTTTCTATTCTACACCTAGGTAATTGTCCATTTATGATTTCATTGTACCTGCATTTACCCTTGTACAGGTGTGCTAATAAAAAGAGGTGGACCTAGGATTCTCCAATGAGACAAAAACCATTGGCATCTGTCAATTTTAGTATAGATTATCGCACTCACTATGTACTTTTCTAGTTATATCTGTCTATTATAAGGTATTACTTTCCATTACTTTTCATATTGTATGCTTACTTTATTTTCATCATACTTTCACCAATGGAGGCAGTTAGGTTAATTCCTTTTCCTGTGTATTGTGAATATAAAACTAGTAAACCATGCAGAAGGCTGTTGAATACCTTTGTACACACAGTAAGGGGTGAAATTATTTTCATAACTAACAGTGGAAAAAATTTAATAAGTAGTTATATAGGAGCAAGATAAAGGAAGAAGCAAAAGTAAGCATTTCTTAAGAGAAACTCAAGATGAGTAATCTTTTTGCCAGATTATGGCAGGTCATCCCATGAATATTTGAGCAACCCACCAATGAAGTGGAACCTCATTCCCACTTTTTTATTAATGTGAGCTTCGACTCTTCGAATTGGAATGAATTATTGATTACTAGAGATCTATTAGTCATGACGTTTGTAATTTGATGTGACTAGAGCATAACAGCATCATCAGTTTTCATAAACTAAATAATAATTATTAAATGGGTTTTTCTTCTAACCTTACAAGGAACGCTATTATACGTCAACCTAGTATAGTTGGAGATGTAGGGTTTCAGAAATAAGGCTCCACATGAAAGGACAAAGTTACTCCGTTTGAGTCCCGAGGGTCTTTCACCTCCCACGACTCTTGGACATCCTAGAGGATCCCACAGACTCTACCTTCCACTTTGCCTGTTTCCTATTTTCTGCAAGCACTATGGGCTTCAGTCCTTCCCCCTCACCAATACCTTATCATGTCCCCCTCTTCACCTCTCTTTGTCCTTTCCACCCAGGTACCTCCCTTCTTCGCCACATCCTGTGATTAATTTCTTCTCCCTCCAAAGTGGGATTGAGGAATCCTCATTTGGGCATTTCAGCTTCTTTGCCTTCTTGAGTTCTGTGGATTTTTTTCTTGGGCATTCTATAATGTGGGGCTAATTTCCTCTTATTATTGAGTACCTAGCATTTTGGGAATATGCCCAAGGGTGGTATAGCTGGGTCTTCATGTAAGTCTATTTCCAATTATCTGAGTAATGTCCGGATTGATTTCCAGAGTTGTTGTACCAGTTTCCAGTCCCAGCAGCAATGAATAAGTGTTTCTCTTTTTCCACATCCTGGTCAAATGTGCTGTCAACTGCGGTTTTGATCTTACCCATTCTGAATGGTGTAAGGTGGAAACTCAGGGTCATTTTCTTTGGGATTTCCTTAATCAGCAAGGACTTTGAACTTTTGGTGCTTCACAGCCATTTGAGATTCCTCTGATGTAAATTCCCAGTTTACTTCTATACCCCATTTTTTTGGATTGGGGTGTTTGGGTTTTTGGTGGTTAGCTCCTTGAGCTCCTTATATATTTTGAATATTAGCCCTCTATTGGAAATTGGGTTAGTGAAGTTTTTCCCAGGCTGTGAGTTGCTGATTTTTCTTTACAGTTTCCTTTGCCTTACAGAAAATTTCCAGTTTCATGAGGTTCAATTGATCAATTCTTGATTATAGAGTCTAAACATTGGAGTCCTCTTTAGGAATTTATTCCCTGTGCCAATGAGTTTGATGTTGTTTTCCACACTCTCTTCTATGAGAGGCACTTTATCTGGTTTTATATTGAGGTCCTTGATCCTCTTGGACTTAATGTATATATTAAATTGTCTTAAAACAAAACAAAAATTAAATTTAGATCTCTCTATGTTTAATATAAGGGTGCCTTACTGTAATCATATAATGAATGTGAGAGTTTAAATACAGATATAAATTAGCACAAGTGATTTTATTATACATTTTTATTTCATAAATTAATACTGTAGTTTCATTATATTAATGCTAGTATTACCTTCCAAATCATCTCTTGTTCATTCCAAATATACTGTCCAACTCATGACCTCTATAAACACAGAGGTTTGTGTCTGGGTTTGTGTGTGTGTGTTTGTGTGTGTGTGTGTGTGTGTGTGTGTGTGTGTGTGTGTGTGTGTGTGTGTGTTACCAATTGGGATTGGATTCTGTCTTATTGCTTTGGATGAATCTGTAAATAATATTGATTCTCCTTATCTTAATAGGAAATATTTACCTGTATGTTTTCATCTATGAGTGAGACCTTTTGTAATTTTCTTTTCTAGTAATGAACATGGTAATGTTACTGAGGTGTTTATGAATATTTACAACAACTCAATAAATGACAGAACATGAGCCCCAATATGCTACTACAATTTCTACAAATGTAACCTCAGGTTCACTTAGAAACAGACTAGACTGTGTTAGCCAAGGAAGTCCCAAAATGGTGAGCTCATCATTGTACCCACTGGAGGGACGTAATTTTTACTGGGTAAAGACTTTGTCATGCAATCTTTGGGTCACAAGATCCCCAGTACAGTAAATAACCCATTGCCTGTGTTTTATAAGTTAGTACAATAATCGCATTCATTCCCCAGAGAGAAAATTGGTGAAACTCTACATAGGTTCTTTTGCAAATGTTAAGTGGTTGGTCAGACATTCTTTATATCCCTGCTATTAGAAAAATATTTTTAATTATTTCTTCTATTTTTTGAGATTTTAATCTAATTATTTTATATAATAATTTTTTTTTCTTTTTTCTTTTTTTTTTGGAGTTGGGGACTAAACCCAGGGCCTTGCGCTTGCTAGGCAAGTGCTCTGCCACTGAGCTAAATCCCCAACCCCTTTATAAAATAATTTATTCCATCCCTCCAACATATGTTATCTGATTTCTTCAAATTTCATACGATTTTTTACTAACCATTGCATACAAATATGTACATACATCCATAATTTCATTTTTGAGAAATAAATCAGTATATAGGGTTAGTGGTGTGCATGTGTGCAGACTGTGCATGTTACACAAAAACAGCCATTGTTCTATTCAGCTGAATATTATAATCTTTCTGCTCACATTTTTCAATATTTTTAAAGTCTTGGAATGATGGTAAATGTGGTAGATTCATCAATAAGGGTTAGTCAGATCACTGTATATTCTCTGCAATATAACTTGTGCACTAATTTGCCTTTTGGAGCTCTAAAATCAATGCTTTGTGTGAAGGTGACAGTTAAAATTTGTGTATGGGTATAAAGACAATTAGAAATTATAAGTTTTCAGAGAATTAGTCAATACCACTTTTCCTTAATAGTTCATAACATTACGAGACATGTAAAGTAAGCTAAGTATTAGGAATAAATTCTCTCACTTTCTATGATATAATCTGCATTTCACATGTAGTGAAAACTAAGATGAGAACATCATGACACTAATACAGAAAACAAAACAAACAAAGAAATAAAGGAATAAAAATCAAGCATGCAAAACAGAAGTTGAAGGAATAGAAGAAAATGAGGGACCATTAAGAGGGTTGTATTGGAAAGGACCTGAATCATAAGGAGCACAATAGGATGAGTGAATTGTATCAGGGAATAAAACAATTATTATTAACATCTATGGTTCTTTTAGTAATAACTGAATAATTATATTCCTTGCTTGTTGTTTGAGAGCATATATTACATCAAACTATAAGGCATTTTCACCCATTAACATTAACAAACCAGGTACAATACAAAATGAAAATCATGGTATATATTTAAACCTGTTAAAACCAAATACTGCTTCTCAAAGGAAGAACTTTGGGGATAGTTGGAAAGGGTAGTCATTGCAGGAGTGTACTTAGTCAGAAGGTTGTTTTACTTGTGCCATCGAGGGTTTAGAAAAGTCTTTGATGCTTCTTTTTTCTGCTACACATGTACTTCTCACAGTGGAACAGCACAAACACAGTCATGTCTTTTACTATTTCAGTCAAGTATGTGAAATCTAAAGTTAAAGCTTGAGGATAACGTTACCAGAAGTCATCAGAGTAGGTATGGATTAAACTTGCAGTAGTTGATGTAATTTGGTGAACTGGTTGCAGAGGGAAAGTAATATTTTTCATGGAAGATTAGCATCAGAGTGTACTAATGCTCCTGTGCTCTGAGCACATATAAAAAGTGCTAAATCGGCTGAGGGTATATTAAAATGTCAAATTATCTGACCATGGTTTATTAATTATAGATATCATGGATAATCCTAATGTCTTGTATGTAATGGTTGCATTTTTAACACAGTTCATGACATATTAAGTGAAGTGTCTTCAAAATAATGACATGTTAATAATAATTCTATAAGTTCTCAAATAGGAAACATACCCATATACACATTGTGCTTTTCTTTTTTCTTTTTTCTTTGGCAGATAATTTTGTAATTATATTTATGTACAAAAAACTTAAGTGTACACTTAACCCAGCTTAGTGGCAAGTTCTTTAGCCTTTGCCTTTTCCAGCTTGGCAATGTGAGCCACAGACTTAGGACCCAGGACGTTGCCTCCCCAGTGGCAGCGGATCTCGTCATATCTGTCATTATAATTGGTCCTAATAGCTTCCACCAGCTTAGCCAGAGCACCCTTGTCTTCCGAGTTAACCTGTGTGAAGGCAACAGTGGTGCACATCTTTCTGTGGACCAGGCGCACCAGCCTGGCCTTTCCCTTGATGATGCAGTAGGGCACCCCCATCTTTCAACAAAGGGCAGGTTGGAAAACCACCAACCCAATGGGGTCTACATCATGGGCAATCACCAGCAGCTGAGCCTTCTTGTTCTCCACTGAGGTGGTGACTATATTGACCCCTGCTCAGAGGATAGGTGGTCTCTTAGTTGGGACGCCCCTTTTGCCAGCAGCGTTTTTCTCAGAGCAGGCCAGCAGCCTTTGCTCCTCCTCCTGCTTTGTCTCTGGCCTGTACTTGTGGGCAAGCTTAAGCAGCTGAGTCACTGTTTACCTGTCCAGGGCCTGGGTGAACTGGTTGATGGCAGGAGGTACTTTGAGCCGCCTCTAGAGGATGGCTCTTTGCCACTGCAGCCTGATGTAGCCGGGCCATTTGATGAAGCACGTGAGATCTCTTTTGGGCTGTATGTCCTGCCCAATGCCGAAGTTCTTAGGCCTTTTGTCAAACAAAGGATTGACCACCTTTTTGGCCTCTTGTTTCTTGACCACTGCAGGGGATGAGACCAACATCTTCCTCTTGGCTTTCTTTCCTTTGAGCATCTTGCTCGGCTGAAGGAGAGAGCTGTGCTTTTCTGTATTAAAACACAAACACACATATAACACACTCACACACTCACACACTCACAGACACACACACACACACACACACACACACACACACACACACACACATGTATCCACAGACAAATGATTGTAGAATGCCAAGATTTTCGGTATTTCTTTTCTAAAATAAATTCCCCTTAATATTTCTTTACAGTTAATATAATTTAAGATGCAATGTATTATGTGGAAAATAGCTTTAGGGAACTGGACACAAACATGCCTTTAGATAATTCAAGCACATTGTTTATAATTTGTAAAGGGCATAAATATATGAACTAGTTTGACAATTTTCCAAATAATTTTCTTTATTCTATTCCTCCCCCATATTTTATTTGATCTTTCTAAAGTCCATGTCATTTTCACTAATTGCTGTTATATAAAATATGTACATTTATACATAATTACATTTTTGAGGCATAAATAAAATGTGATATAAATCTTCAGGATATTGACAGAGGAAGATTCCAAGTGTTCATCACTGGAATGCGTATTACAGCCCATGATTACAAGGAGAATTCCCTAGACACAAATGGAGGCTTTATTATAGGTACCATTACATATATACAGGCTCAAACCTGAAGGCATTAGTGGACAATTTTCACTGTTTTTAGTTATAGTGAAAGACCACCTGAGTGGGGAAGATGCCCACTCAAATCTTGAGACAAGGCAACCCTCAAGAACTCGCGAGAAACCGGTCTTGATGTAATAAACAAGAGGAACCAGAGCTCTGGGGATGACACTTATCTCACACTGGAGAGAGAGGAGTCGACCCCAAGCCCTATTAGGGGAAGGGATTTATAGGGAAAATTACATAGGCAGTTAGCAACAGTCACACAAAGCAATTTCATTGGTTTGTAACTTGGACTCAGTTCAACTCTAGGCCACCCTCCTTCTGGGACAAGCTGACCCTAGTTCTTGTTTTTCTCAGGACTGTTCAGTCAGGCCTTATCCAGGCCAGATGGTTTGTGGTGGCTATAGTCAGGCTACAGCCCCAAAACATTTTATGTTATTCTTTGCTGTGAGGTGCACTTGTCCTCACAGCAGGGTCAGTGGGGGATAGTTTAAAATCTTTATTCTTTCAATAGGTAGAAACAAAAGAATAAGTGCATAATATTTTTGTCTTTCTACTTCTACCCTTCTTTATTTTTATTTCTGCTGCAACAGGGAGGGATAGGAGAGAAGAGATAGAGCTTTGATGGAAAAAATCTCTTGGTAACATCAGTTTATTTTCCTTCTTTTTCATTTTGAGATCACTCTCCTCATTGGCCCCAAACCATTTTTCTATTTTCCTACATATGCTCAGCCATTCTGGGTCAGCCACAGCTGACAGACCTATTCACATAAAAAAAAAAAAAAATCAGTAGTGAGCGCTTAGCTCATATGAGACTCTTGCTATAGATTGAAGACAGGCTACTTCTTAGAGAAGGTGGAGTGGTTTAGAAACCTGCAGATGAAAATAAAAAGAAAAGTTGGTCAGGTAACTTGCTATGATTCTTCACATTCCTGTTCTGAAAGAAACTATTCCTGTGTTCTATGTAAGGTATTTGTTACTGTATCAATTTTATGATCTATTATACAGGACACAGTCTTTTAGATCTGCTTAATCTGCAAGGATGTGTTATGTCATCCTTCAGAATCTTCCAGAGGCAGGAGGCCTGTTGCTCCTTTGCCTGTTTAGGGGGTCAGGTCTATAAAGAATTTTTAAATCCGGACAACAGTTCTCAGTTGACACCATGAGACTATCTGGAATAGTTTTCTGACATCGCCTTACCTAGTATGCCACAACCTTCTGAAAATAATAAAACCAAAACATTACAGTTCTCCCTTGTTATCATCTGTTGTAAAAATATAAAAATAAAAATGGTTATGTCTTTTACCTCGCAAGGTCTGCACCGTGGTGCCCTTAAGATATCTGCTAGATATCTTGGCAGAAACACATCCCAACTCCTTGGCGGCCCAGTGTCTTTTGCCACCACACACTTTCCTACACTCAATCTGTCACATAAAAGAACACATAACACAATAACCTTTGACCCAATTGGTAAGATATAATTGCCCACTTAAACAAACAACCCCCAGTTTCATCCATCCCTAAGGAACATTAATAACAACCTATAAATACACAGAGCATAATCTTAACATAATTTGCCAAGGCTTCTCACCCTCTCTTCCTCCTGTCTCTCCTTTCTGTTCTAGTCTCCTCCTCTTTCTTCAAACTTCTCTCCCGCCCATCCTTCCTTCTCCTCCAATGACAGGCCTCCTTCTATCCTGTACCTGCCCCTCATCTGTACTTTACAAATTCAATGGGGAGGTGGTTTCTGGTGAAGTCACCTGATTCCTGAGTAAGTGACCAGGCTGCTGTCCTTGGGGCAGTGGAATTAGCATCAAAATATAGATAACCCCAGGGCAAACCACAACAATCAGCTTGCTTCCATCAAAGTTCTCAGATGTTTTACATTACATTTCAACCCAATTTCTAATATCAGGTTTCATTGTTATTGTTGTTCTTTTTGCTCTGACTGTCTTTAAAGAATAAAGTATGCAGATATGTAAGTATTACTGTAGAATTATATTTCTTCTTAACAATAACTACAATGAAAAATCTTAACCTATCAAAATGTCTTGAGTGGTGGGGTGGATTGACTTTGAATCTCAGTATCCTAAGGTCTCCAGTTACCATAAAATTTCCATGAGTCAAAATACTTATGTTGCATAGTCATAATTATTTTTTAGTGTCACAATGCATTTTCCAGTTATAATTATTAGATATCATTCTCTGTTTCTTGTGTGTTCTGTGGTAATTTCGAAAAATTCAAGTTTCTTGTGCATTACCTAGGAGCCTCAATTGCATTTAATTTTATCTAAATGTTGCTATGTGGAAAAATCAAGGTAAAACTATTAGGTATTCTATGTCATATCTGGCTTATATTTAATGTTGGTTTCTCATTAGTTTTGAACTTACATTTGCTTTGCACAGAAAATGTTCTTTTTTTGTTTGTTTTGATTTTTTGTTTTATATCTTTCTTTTTCATCTTTATTAACTTGGGTATTTCTTATTTACATTTCGATTGTTATTCCCTTTCCTAGTTTCTGGGCCATCATCCCCCTAACCTCTCCCCTTTCCCTTCTCTATCAGAGTTCCCCTCCCCATCCTCCACACATTACCGCCCTACCCCCAACAATCACCTTCACTGGGGGTTCAGTCATGGCAGGACTAGGAGCTTCCCCTTCCACTGGTGCTCTTACTAGGCTATTCATTGCTACCTTTGAAGTTGGAGACCAGGGTCAGTCCATGTATAGACTTTGGGTAGTGGCTTAGTCCCTGGAAGCTCTGGTTGGTTGGCATCGTTGTTCAAATGGGGTCTCAAGCCCCTTCAAGCTCTTTCAGTCCTTTCTAAGATTCCTTCAACGGGGGTCCCGTTCTCAGTTCAGTGGTTTGATGATGGCATTCGCCTATGTATTTGCTGTATTCTGGCTGTATCTCTCAGGAAAGGTCTAGATCCACTTCCTGTCAGCTTGCACTTCTTTGCTTCATCCATCTTATCTAGTTTGGTGGCTGTATATGTATGGGCCACATGTGGGGCAGGCTCTGAATGGGTGTTCTTTCTGCCTCTGTTCTAAACTTTGCTTCCCTATTCCCTCCCAAGGGTATTTTTATTCCAAAATGTTCTTATCAAAGTCTATACCACCTTTTACATCTCTATTGTACTTGTAACTATATAGTTAACAATAAGGTTGTAGCTCAGTAATTTGCCTTATTCTTCTGTCCATCATCTGTATTCTTTTTGTGTCTATACATCTAACACAATGTTCAACTTTGATCACTTATCTCATTTTGTGGCTCTTGTAAGAGAAATGAATGTGCATCTGATTAACCAATCATGGAAATTTAGTTGAAAATGGGTTCAAATCAGAGGTTGGAGTAGAATTATTAAAAGCTTTATTGTGTTTTGCACAAGTGATGCCTAACAGGGTGACTGAAAAGATTACAATTGCCTTTGCCTATTAATGCAGAAAGTACAGACATAAAAATAGATAATTGTTGAGGTCCTAATTTTTGAAGTATGAAGTCCAGTGACAGAAATGGGGTGCCTTCATAGTAGTTTTATTCTCACTTTCTTGGATGATGGACTTAAATTAATAATATCTGTTAATCAATTTTTTACTACATTCCAGGACCAAATGAAAAGGAAGGGCTTGTTTTTCAGATACTGATTAATTTAGATGTGTGTCTTGGATATATCAATATAGGACTAGTTTAAAATATCCCCTCCATCAATGGTATCTTACATATCCCCTATATTTACCAGTAAGGATGATAGGAATAAGTAAGCTGTAATCCTAGTCTCTTGTGAATCTTACATGTTTCAGTGTAAGAAGTAACAGTGAATGTATATCTGTTACCAAGTTCAACAAAGGTATAAGGATTTTACATAAAAACAAAATTCTTATTTGATTAAATGTCCATTCTCATGGAGGCAATAATTGTTTTATTTTTTAAAACTGGATCACCTACACTAACACTTGTGAACAAGGAAGTCATATCTACATTGATGAACTATCTGGTATTAATTGGTTAAATGTGGTACCTGATAAAATAATCCCTTACATTTGTTTCCATTCTCATAAGTTATTCCTATATCCCATGTCTATTAATTTCAGGTTTCCTTTTTTATTTTCATCACTTTTTCACCTTTGCTTTGTACTCAAAAAAAAAAAAAAAAATCCAACTGGTTGTCAATAAGACTTTTCCAGAGGAAGTGCTATCACAAAAGTGCTTCAGGTTTCAGTAACCCACTGTAGTGCGGAAATCATGAATCATTCATGTACCACTATCTAAAGTTCAGAACACTTAAGAAATGAGGGAGCTGGAAATGAAGAAAGTGATACAGAAATAGATTAATGTGCTGTCTGCTCCTATACACCAAGCCAAATAGCAGCCATTTTTGTTCATCATCGATGCCACCTGGTAAGTAGATATCCCAACTGGGCTTTACAGTTCGTTTACATCCACACATGGAATGAGTGAAAAGAAAAATACCATCTCTGTAGTATCCACTAACTCACGCAATCTATTGTGGGAAAATCTACACTTACTGAGAATACCCTTTTAAAGGGCTGGAAAATACAAAGAATGAGAGAAGAAGAGTATGTGAGATTGGCTGTGTCATGTGATCTATAAGAGATTCTTCATCCTTACTGGGTAATGATTTTCTGGGCAGCCTTTTTCTGAGCAAAACAGCCAAGAAAATAATCATTCAAAAATGCTCAGTACATTTTTTCCAATAAAATCACCAGTTACCTAGGGAGACGCTTGGTAAATTTCTATATTGATTTTTTTTGTATCAATATTTGACGTAGGTAAATATTGCTTCCACCTATATTGGTAAAATTGAATATTTAAATGTTTTTTTTATTTTTGAGATTAAAATATAGTTTTATTAGATTATAAAACAGTTTTATTTACCCCTTTCACTTTCTTGCCCCTACCTACCACAATAAAATCTTAGCTCCTTTTAAGATAAAGGAGATATTTTATAAACTATTTGCCAACTGTGTTCCTCGCCATATTTAGATTGTTATTATCTTTCTGCATTATTTGTTAGGTGATCTATGGACCTCTTAAGAATCATTTTCTGACCAGCTTTTAGTTGAAAAGTATGTTGTTATCTACACTATCACATTATTTTTTATAGGTATTTTTAGGTAGAAAGTTGGTATTATGATGATAGTACCCTGTTCTGTTAATCTATATTTACTACCTTCCATTTACTTTTCTAAATAAAGTCACATTTGTCTCCCGTTTTACTCAATCAAATCACTGGAAACTTAATATTCTCCATGAATTTTAAAGATCTGGTAATACTTAGATACTAATTACACTATACCAAGCCATCCACATTGCCAGTATGGCTAAAAGCAAGACTCTTGAATCCCAAGCCTTATCAAAATGACTATTGCATTTAATGGGCTATTGAAGAAAAGGAGTCAAGCTATTTTCTTGGACTTTTGCACTAAGAGGCGGCCCATGTTAAATGGGGGTGACTTGTCTCAAGTAGGAGAGAGCAGACAGCAACATTTTTTTTGCCATGGGGTTGTGAGGGTGTGTGGATGTTTCTCCTACTCAGGAATCTCCTCCAACTCTGGCTGTTGGAAAAACTTGCCCAGGTCATGAAAGTGGGAGATATGTTCCTGCCCCTTGGGGTTGCAGTACTCAGGAGAGCCTTCCTTGCAACTCACTTGTTCAGCACCTTATCTAGTGTTGGCTGTGTGGGGTGAGCAGGTGAGTGATGGCCAAACACACTTGTTTGCCCTGAAAGAGTCTGCAAAACTCATGATGTCCTCATTTAATAGCAAATGCTCAAGAGTAGTATAGCTGAATATTCAGGTAGATCTATTACTAATGCTCTGAGAAACCCCCAGATTGATTTACAGAGTGGTTGTATCAGTTTGCAATGCAGCCATCTATGGAGGAATGTTTCTCTGTCTCCACATCCTCGCTAACATGTGCTGTCACCTGAATTTTTGATCTTAGACATTCTGCCTAGTGTGCAGTGGAATCTGAAGGTCATTTTCATTTGCATTTCTCTGATCATTAGGGATTCTGAACATAGTTTAAGGGTCATTTTTTAATATCAGCCTTTTGATATTCCTCGGTTGAAAATCCTGTTTAGTTCTATACCTCATTTTGCAATGTTTTTTTTTTTCTTTTTTCTTTTGGTTGTTAGGTTATGAGTTCTTTATGTATTTTCAATTTATCCCTCTATTGGAAGGCTAGTTAGTAAAATTTTTTTTCACAATCCGTGGGTTGCTAATTTGTCCTGTAGACTATATCCTTTCCCTTACAGAAACTTTCCAGTTTCACTAGGTCCTGTTTTGCAGTCCTTTATATTAGAGTATGAGACATTGCCATTTTATTAGGACACATACACACCCCCAACATGCCAATGAGTTCAAAGCTCTTTGCCACTTTCTTTTTTACTAGATTTAGTGTACTTAGTTTTATGTTGAGTTCCTCGATCCACTTTGTTTTGAGCATTGATCAGGTGACAAATATTGATCTATTTTAAAGTTTTTTTTACAAGGAAATTTCCAGTTAGAAGAGCACCATTTAATGAACATGCTTACTTTTTGTCCCTGTATAATTTTGGACTCTTTATCAAAGATAAAGTCCCTGTAAGTATATGGGTTCATTTTGAGGACTTTATTTCTATTCCATTGATTGACCTTTCTTGATCTTTCTATACAAACACAACAGTCTCTTTATGTTTTTTTTTTAGTTTGTTCATTTTTGTTTTGTTTTATTTATTTATTTATTTATTTACCACTTTTGCTCTGTAATACAATTTCAGTTCAAGGATCGCAATTACCCCAAAAGCTCTTTCACTTTTTTAAAATATTTTATTAGAGATATTTCTTTACTTACATTTCAAAGATTATTCCCCTTCCCAGTTTCCTGTCCATAAGCCCCCATTCCCTCCCCTCCACTTCCCACATAAGGGTATTCCCTTATCACCCCCCCCCATATTCCTCTGCACTGGGGTTCCAACCTTGACAGGACCAAGGGCTTCCCCTTCCCCTGATGCCCCAAAAAGACTATTCTTTGCTACACATGCTCTTGGAGCCCTGGGTCAGTCCATGTATAGCATTTGGGTAGTGGTTTATACCCTGGAAGCTCTGGTTGGTTGGCATTGTTGATTTTATGGAGTTGCAAGCTCCTTCAACTCTTTAAATACTTCCTCTAATTTCCCCCAAGGGAAATTCTCAGTTCGGTGGTTTGCTGCTAGTATTGACATCTGTATTGGACATGACCTTGATGTGTCTCTCAGGAGATATTTATATCTGGTCCCTTTAAGTATGCATATTTTAGCTTCATCATTCTTTTTTTTTTCAAATTTTAAGTATACTTTTCTTTTTTTTTTTATTAACTTGAATATTTCTTATATACATTTGAGTGTTATTCCCTTTCCGGTTTCGGCAAACATCCCCCCTCCCCTTCCTTATGGGTGTTCCCTCCTCACCTCCCCATTGCCGCCTCCCCCAACAATCTAGTTCACTGGGGGTTAGGTCTTAGCAGGACCCAGGGCTTCCCCTTCCACTGGTGCTCTTACTAGGATATTCATTGCTACCTATGAGGTCAGAGTCCAGGGTCAGTCCATGTATAGTCTTTAGGTAGTGGCTTAGTCCAGTTCTTTCTCTGATTCCTTCAACCGGGGTCCTATTCTCATTTCAGTGGTTTGCTGCCGGCATTTGCCTCTGTATTTGCTGTATTCTGGCTGTGTCTCTCAGGAGAGATCTACACTTCTGCACTTCTTTGCTTCATCCATCTTGTCTAATTGGGTGGCTGTATATATATGGGCCACAGGTGGGGCAGGCTCTGAATGGGTGTCCCTTCAGTCTCTGTTTTAATCTTTGCCTCTCTCTTCCCTGCCAAGGGTATTCTTGTTCCCCTTTTAAAGAAGGAGTGAAGCATTCACATTTTGATCCTCCGTCTTGAGTTTCATTTTTTCTAGGCATCTAGGGTAATTCAAGCATTTGCGCTAATAGCCACTTATCAATGAGTGCATACCATGTATGTCTTTCTGTGATTGGGTTAGCTCCTCAGGATGATATTTTCCAGTTCAACCATTTGCCTAAATTAATTTCATAAAAGTCGTTGTTTTTGATAGCTGAGTAATATTCCATTGTGTAGATGTACCACATTTTCTGTATCCATTCCTCTGTTGAAGGACATCTGGTTCTTTCCAGCTTCTGGCCATTATAAATAAGGCTGTGATGAACATAGTGGAGCACGTGTCTTTTTTTATATGTTGGGGCATCTTTTTGGGTATATGCCCAAGAGAGGTATAGCTGGATCCTCAGGCAATTCAATTTTTATGGGGTTGGAAGCTCCTTCAACTCTTTCAATACTTCCTCTAATTTCCCCCAAGTGGGTCCTATTCTCAGTTCTGTGGTTTGCTGCTAGTATTGACATCTGTATTGGTCCTGATCTTGATGTATCTCTCAGGAGAGATTTATATCCGGTTCCTTTCAGCATGCATATTTTAGCTTCATCATTCTTATCTAGTTTCGTGGCTCTCTATATATGGGCCACATATCAGTCAGGCTCTGAATGGCAATTCCTTCTAAACTTTACTTCCATAGCCCCTCCTATGGATATTTTCCCCCTTTTAAGAAGGAGTGGGAGCATCCTCATTGTAGTCATCCTTCTTGAGCTTCCTGTGGTCTGTGGATTGCATCTTGGGTAATATCAATGAGTGCATACCAAGTGTATTTTTCTGTGATTGAGTAACCTCACTCAGGATGATATTTTCTAGTTCATTTCATTTGCCTATGAATTTCACAAAGTCATTGTTTTTGATAGCTGAGTAGTACTCCATTGTTTAGATATATCATATTTTTTAATCCATTCCTCTGTTGAAGGGCATCTGGGTTCTTTCCAGCTTCTGGCTATTATAAATAAGGCTCCTATGAACATAGTGGAACATGTGTCTTTTTTTTTATGTTGGAGCATCT
Organism: Rattus rattus; assembly: GCF_011064425.1. Classification (NCBI taxonomy): domain Eukaryota; kingdom Metazoa; phylum Chordata; class Mammalia; order Rodentia; family Muridae; genus Rattus; species Rattus rattus. The sequence continues at coordinate 138,735,931 of NC_046155.1, forward strand.
TTTGGGTATATGCCCAAGAGAGGTATAGCTGGGTCCTCAGGTAGTGGAATGTCCAATTATCTGAGGAACCTCCAGACTTATATCTAGAGTGGTTGAACATGTTTGCAATCCCACCAACAATGCAAGAGTGTTCCTCTTTCTCCACATCCTCTCCAACATCTGCATTCACCTGAGTTTTTTTATCTTAGCCATTCTGACTGGTGTGAGGTGGAATCTCAGAGTTGTTTTGATTTGCATTTCCCTGATGACTAAGGATGTTGAACATTTCTTTAGGTGATTTTTGGCCATTCAATAATCCTCAGCTGAGAATGTTTTGTTTAGCTCTGTACCCCATTTGTAATAGGGTTATTTGGCTCTCTGGAGTCTAATTTCTTGAGTTCTTTGTATATTTGGATATTAGCCCTCTATCAGATGTAGTATCGGAAGAGATATTTTCCCAATCTGTTGTTTTTTTCCTAATGGCAGTGTATTTTGCTTTATAAAAGCTTTGCAGGTTTATGAAGTCCCATTTGTCATTTCTTGATCTTAGAGCATAAGCCATTGTTGTTTTGTTCAGGAAATTTTCCCCATGCTCATGTGTTCGAGACACTTACCCATTTTTTTTCTTTCATTAGTTTGTGTGCATCTGGTTTGATGTGGAGGTCCTTGATCCACTTGGACTTAAGCTTTGTTCATGGTGATAAGAATGGATCAATTTGCATTCTTCTACATGCTGACTGCCAGTTGAACCAGCACAATTTGTTGAAAATGCTATCTTTCTTCCATTGGATGGTTTTAGCTTCTCTGTCAAATATCAATTGGCTATAGGTGTGGGTTCATTTCTCAGTCTTCAATTCTGTTCCACTGATCTATCTGCTTGTCTCTGTACGAATACCATACATTTTTTATGAAGTTCTTTCATTTTTAAGGATTATTTTACTGTCCTCTTTTTGTTTTGGGGTGTGTGTGTGTGTGTGTGTGTGTGTGTGTGTGTGTGTGTGTGTGCATGTTTGAGTTTTCACATGAAATTGAGAATTGCTCTTTATAGGTCTGTCAAGAATTGTGCTGGAAATTTGGTGGAAATTTCAGTGAATCTGTAATTGCTCTTGTCAGGATGGCATTTATACTAAAATAATCCTATGAATCCATGAGCATTTGCAGTCTCTCCATTTCTGTTGTTATATCTATATTTTCATTTCGGATTCGTTAATTTGGATACTGTCTCTGTGCCCTTTACTTATTTTGGCCATAGCTTTATATATCTTGTTGATTATCTCAAAGATCCAGTTTTTGGATTTGTAGATTCGTTGTCTAGTTCCCTTTGTTTCTTTTGTTTCATTTTGCCCCTGAGTTGACTATTTTCTGCCTTCTGCTCCTCTTGGGTGTGTTTGCTTCTTTCTGTTCTAGAGCTCTTATGTGTGCCTTAATTTGATAATGTTGGAGCACTCCAATTTCTTTACCAGGGCATTTAATGCTATTAATTTTACTTTTAGCCTTTCTTACATTGTGTTCCATAAGGTTGGGCATGCTGTATTATCATTTTCAGTGAATTCCAAGAAATCTTTAAATTCTTTATTTCTTCCCTGACCAAGTTAGCAGGGAATAGTGAGTTTTTCAGTTGCTATGGATATGTACGGTATATATAGGTGGAATATGTGTCCCTCGTGTATAAAGGGGCAAATATTGGGTATATGCCCAAGAGTGCTGTAGCTGGATCTTCATGTAGATCTAATTTCCAATTTTCTGAGGAATCTCCAGATTGATTTCCAGAGTGCTTTTTAACAGGTTTCAATCTCACCAGCAATAGAGTGGTGTTGAATTTTTTCCACATCATGGCCAACAGTGCTGTCATCTGAGGTTTTGATCTTAATCATTCTGATTGGTATAAGGTTGAATCTCAGGATCATTTTCATTTGTATTTCTCTGATCAGTATGGACTTAGAATATTTAAGTGCTTCTTAGCCATTCGAGATTCCTTTCTGGTGAATTCGCTGTTTAGTTCTATACCCCATGTTTTGATTGGGTTTTTGGTTTTTTGCTGGTTAGCTTCTTGAGTTCCCTGTACATTTTGAATATTAGCCATCTATCAGAAGTAGGATGAGTGATTTCTTTCCAATCTGTAGGTTGCTGATTTGTTCTATTGATAGTGACATTGAATTACAGATGCTTTCCTGTTTCCTATGGTCCCATTTTTAAATTTTCCTTTTAGCCTTGCTTAAATTGTGTCCCATAAGTTTGGGTATACTTTATAAGCCATTGGAATAATGTTTAGGAAATTTCCTTCAGTTCCTGTTATTTCAATGATTTCTTCCCAGTTCCTCCTCAATTAGATTCAGTGTATCTGGTTTTATGTTGAGGTCCTTGATCTATTTTGATTTGAGATTTGTGCAAGGTGATAAATATGTACTTATTTTGTTTTTACTTTTCTACATACAGAATGGTAGTAAGAGCAGCACAGTATATTGAAGGTGCTTTTCCTTCATTGTGTATTTCTTGAATCTTTGTCAAAGATCAAGCGTCCATAGCTGTGTGGTTTTATTTCTGGGACTTCAATTCATTCTATTGATTAATGTGTCTGTCTCTGTACGGATACCATGTAGTTTTTATCAGTAATGTTGAATAGTATAGCATGAAGTCAGGGATGGTGATTCCACCAGCAGTTCTTTTTTTTGCTAAGAATGTGTTTCCTGTTGTGATTTTTTTTCCTTTCTGGATAAAATTGAGAATTACAATTTCCATGTCTTTCAAGAATTGTGTTGGGATTTTGATGGGGATTGTATTGAGTTAGTAGATTGCCTTTTGTAAGATGGCCATTTTTACTATGTTAATTCTGACAATCCATGAGCAGGGACATTCTCTCCATTTTTGTGAGAACAACTTTGATTACTTTCTTCAGAGATTTGAAGTTAATATCATACAGATTTTGGATAGAGATACACCAAAATATTTTAAAATAATCATGGCCATTGTGAAGGGAGTTGTTGCCCTAATTTCTTTCTCAAGCTGATTATCATTTGTACAAAGGAAGGCTACTTTTTTATTTTAGTTATTTTTTTTTGCAGCCATGTTGCTGAAGATTCAGACTGTGGAGTGTTCAGGGTTCAGACAAACTTCAGATCTCTTGAAAGGCCTTCAGATTTTTTTCTCTTCAGAGGAGCCATCTTGCTGTTGCCCTGAATGTAGCTATGCTTCTGGGAATAGACTATGAATTCCACTGCCCTGTATGCAGCAGAAGTCCAGAAAGTCTTTCCCAGATTAGGGTAAGTTGCCCTGTGTACAAAGAAACTCCTGAGAGGCCATCAGACTGTGGTTTCTTCAGTGAGACAGACAAGCATCTGATCAGCCCCAGGAGAAGGCACAGGTCAGAAAGGGAGTAGATTTCAGGGGGCTGGAGTTTTGGTGAGTAATGGGTCCCAAGTCCACTTGTCTCCTCAGGTTCCCAGCTGCTTCAGCTTCAATATTTCATTTTCATAATCTAAATACCCTTTGTATAGGATATATATTTGAATAATTTAAGGATGACATTATAGCACATTGGAAAAATGACCAGCTGAGCATCGAGTTTTACATGGTATCTGTAGGATGATGTCATTATGCAAGGTGCATCCAGGATAAGGCATGGCCTATCATTGGATGAGAAGGTAGTTATGGTCAGGGAAAACTTGAGGCAGAAAGGATTCAAGATGGAGACAAAACAGGAAGATCATTACAATCCAGGTTGTCTGGGCTAATTTTATGTTGTCTATGTTGGCAGTTTCTATTTTTATTAATTGGCAGTGAATTTATTCTAAGGCTATATTGTGGGTTCGGTAACATATAAATCTCACTGTGGGTTAGAACTGACTGGGTGGGCTGGCCAAGGTGATTAGCAAGGTGAGCAGAAAGACTGCTGGACATAGAAGATAGCTAGGCTAACATGTGCTGGTACCACATTAAAGTCAGCCACCACGGAGATAAATTAAGCTTAGTACTATATGGTCCTATTTTGCCAGAACTAATGTTATGGAGCATCCACCCAGGTCTGAGATTACCAGGGGCCCAGCATGGAGAAATAACATGCAGTAAACCGTCTCAACTATTTTTTTTTATTATTATTACCACAGCAGGCATCAAGAGTTATAATTAGGTATGCACAGACAAAGCTGTGTGCTTTATTAGAGCCAGAAAGGATCTAGAACATGTAAACAGGTACATAATCAGGTTCCAGGCAATACAAGTTGTTTTTCTTTATTATTAATCGAGGCAGATCTCAGGGTAAATTATATTTTTACTGTGGTAACTTTTAACTTTACATTGTTCTGCTGAAATACACAGAGAGGACACACAGATGAATTAGTAGCATGAGGAGTATTGAACAATATCACTGCAGTGTTGTTCTTTCCGTTCTTTGAATTGAGAACTTTTCCTTCATTGGTTTTTATACCATTTGAGTTTAAATAGTTAAACCATTGCATAGTTCATTTAAACTATTTGAATGAACACACTCCACAAAACAGAGGCAATCAGGGATAATAAATATCACTGTATTTAAGGCTTTTATATACAGGCTTCTGGCAATAATCCAACTGTCAGCTGGGTATAGACAAATACTGGTACTAAAGTGCTGGAGAGAACAAAGATTGCTATTTCGTTAGAACCCTGGGGCAGACAGAGCAAATAAAAACTCATCATAATAAAAGACATTCTGGAATTCCCCAAACTCCTGCTATGAGTCAGCTACTTCGATTTTCTGTGCACGAAATATGTTTCCTGCCTCTTCACTGTCTCAGTTTTGCAGTGCTTCATCTTCTAAAATGAGGATGAGTCACTTTGTGAATTAATTTCTTATGGAGAAAAAGGATGTACTTTTTATTACAGTTTCTTGGGGCCCCAACCACGAATAATTGCTATGGCAGGAACAGTTTTCTCTTGACCACACAAGATGCTTTGAAACATGTGAGCTGTAAACATTCAAAGACAATGTCACACATGATTTCTGATGCCCTCTGTGATCACAGAATTATAGCACTAGCAATCTTAGTTATGATCATTCTGTGGCCATCCAGAGCTCCAGAGGTTCTGCTTTCTACTAAAAATTTGATTGTCAATGTGAAATTCTTACCTCTCTTTGCTAATTAGTAGATCTTATAATTTATTGTCACTTCTTTTTCTGCCCACCCCTTTCTATGCTATCAAGCAAAGAATGAGAGTAGTGGAAAATAAAATATCTCTGTGTTGTGACTTCTATTCTATATTTTCATTGAAAGTAATTTACCCAACAGAGTTTTTAACAAGGAATCTCCTCTGAGTGATCAGTATCTCTTCTTTAACACTGTGTTTATGGTAATTACAACTCTGTTATGTTATGAATGTTTATACAGTTTTGCAACTTTGCCTAAGTTCTTTCTGAAAATATAAAATCTTCTCCAATTGAATTTGTTGTATATTATCTTGTGTTCTTATGTTACTTTTGTAATTTTATTCTCTAAAAATTCTATTTGTGGACCATGATATAGGGAGATATTGGAGTGTAATCTAAGGTATTTGGATGAGATATTAAAATGATAACTCACCCCTTTCCATTGTGTAGATGTACCACATTTTCTGTATCCGTTTCTCTGTTGAAGGGTATCTGGGTTCTTTCCAGCTTCTGGCTATTATAAATGAGGCTGCTATGAACAGCTTAGAGCATGTGTTTTTGTTATTTGTTGGAGCATCTTTGGAGTATATGCCCAATAAAGGTATAGATGGGTCCTCAGGTAGTTCAATGTCCAATTTTCTGAGGAACCTGTAGGTCATGCCTTAGATCACACTTTCTATTGTTATAAACAAAGGAATTGTCACTTTTCCTTGCTTTTTAGCATATCCTCATGTTATGTTGATGAATATGTCCCTATCAAAGTTCTACCTTAAAGTGACTGTTGTCTGTGCATGTGCAACTTGATGCAATTGTTAGCCCTTATACTCATATTTGTATAATGAAAAATAATATGTGGTTTTGAAATTAACATACAATTCATTTTGAATCCTGCTCAATCAAATCCTTGGTACATCACTCTACATAAATGTAGAGGAATTCCAGAGCATGGAGTTGGTGGGTTGGTTCGAAAGACCCCTCAGAGAACCAGGTGGAGGGGTAATGGTATAGGGAGTCTCTGGGAGGGGGACTTGGAAAGGGGATAGCATTTGAAATGTAAATAAAGAAAATATCCAATTAAAAATTAAAATCCAGGGGTTGGGGATTTAGCTCAGTGGTAGAGGGCTTGCCTAGCACGCGCAAGGCCCTGGGTTCGGTCCCCAGCTCCGGAAAAAAAAATTTAAATCCAAAGTCACTGGATAAAAATGAAGGAACAAGAAACTCAGGAAATACTCCTAGGTTTTATATACCAACAAGGTAACAGTATAAATGACAAGTTGTAATTTGACATTTGAGACTAGACAAGCGACAAGATACAATATTATATAGAGCAGAGGACTGAACCGACTTTAAGTAATGGGAATATATTATTCTATATAAAACTCAGATTTCTCCCCTCTGAAAAAATAAAATGACCTTTCTTCAGAGATTAAAAAAATATCCAATATTTAATTTGTAACTAGTCATTGGACAATTAAGTATTAAGAAGTATTCTCATTTTGTGTACTATTAATAGCTCAGAATCTCTTTGTTGATGAAGTCCATGCAACATCTGAGGACAAAATCTAAATAATAACTGAGTCCCTCCACATCTTAGCATATTAGCTAGAAAGGATTCTATGGATAAGCCTAACTATCCCAATCATGAATTATAAACATTCAGATGATAATGAACAGGGAAACAGACAGCCTTAATTCAGACTCTGAATGGACCATTGGTTGTTCTTTACAAAATCCTCTTAAAGTGCCTGAAAATTGCAGCTCTCAAGAGCTGGATAAGCATTTCTCAGACTGTGGTTTGAGACATTTTTTGGAGAATTCCATGTCAGATAAAATGCATATTACATACTTCCATTATGATTCAAATATTTATGGAGTAACACAATATTTTCATGGTTGTAGGTTGCCTCAATATGAAGATCTATATTAACATCCCAAAGCTTTAGAAAGGTCAAAAAATAATTCTCCTAGATGAATAAATCCTACACTCTGCCTATTAGATAACTCTTAGTCTTGATGTTTGACATTATTTTTTGTCCTGTAAGAACAAATGCCCAGATTTCATAAGACTTTACAGATTATCCTTGTGGATAGAGATAAGCCACTTCTGAAATACTTCTATGTCCTGAACGATATCATAATCATTTACTATGGCTTAAATAGTGTCCTCGAATTTACACTGATAAATCTTTAGTCCTTGAAACACTGGTGTTCAGTTTATCTTCACTAATTTTAATAATCATGTAGAGGCTGAAATTAAGGGATCACAGCGTCAGAGTGTTAGATAATGTGGGAATTGTATATGGTAAAATATTTAAAATAATATTATTAGAAGAATATAATTGGTGTTTTCTATCTAGTGTTTATTACTCTTAAAATATTGATCAGACTGTAACCATAAAATCAATATAACATTGCTAATGAAATTATACATATTGACCATTTCTTACTGTATAAGCATTCATTTGAATGTGAGCTTAACACTAAAAAAGAGCAAGGAGAACAAGGTCTCAATCTTTCTCTTCAACTTCCTTCAAGTGTTTCACTCAACTGCTCAGGTTATTCAACTGTTACCACATATTAAGTTCCCTAGAAAAAGAATATATTTTTTTCTTTACTCATCAAATCCCTCAGTGAAGAAATACATATCCATAAGTCCTCACAACTTGTCAGATAGTGGGCAGTGGAACTAATGCCTATACCCAATTTCAAATCCATAATGACTCCACTGAAATATATATATATATATATATATATATATATATATATATATACACTGATGTTCAGTTTACCTTCACCAAATTTTAATAATCATGGAGAGTCTAATGATTATATATATATATATATATATATATATATATATATATGAATGATAGAGAGAAAATATATTATGACTAGTGTTGTGGTTTGCCTTGGGGTTTTCTCTGAATTTGTTAAATAAAGGCAAGAGCGTGAGATTTGGGCAGAGGGAGGAGTTGGGAGTGAGAGGGGGATTAGATTCAGAGGTTAGGTTGACAGTTGACAGTTGGAGACAGTTGAGCGAGTGGAACCTGAGCAGGGGGGGGGTGAGGATTGACAGTTGAGGGAGGAGGGGTTGAGGAAGAAGGAAGCCAGGAGAAAGAAGGAGGGGAGTTGGAGAGACGATGGGGAACTGAGAGGAGTTAGAGGTACCAGGGGGGAGAAGAAGCTGGAGACTTGGTAAATAAAAGGTGCAAGGGATGAGTAATTTGGGAACTGGGATTAGGACAGTGTAATGTGGATCTGCCAAATCTAGACGCTGGATTGCTTTAATGCTAAATGAGTGTGGGTTCTTTTTTTTAAGAAAGAGTCTCAATTTAAGTAAGTGTGGCTGGGCTGAGTTTCTGCCAAGATATCCAGCAGATATCTGGGGAAGCGAGGTGTGGAACCCTAGCAGGGAAAAACACCCTGAGGGAAAACATTCCACCCCCGGTTTTCGTTTATACGTTTTTACTTTTACTTTATTTTTATTTATTTACAACAACATATGGCGCCCAACTAAACCATTAGAACTCAACTAACCTGAGATAAAAGTTTACTTCCCTCTCAACCCCAGAATAGGCAGGAGTACTAGTGGATTGGGAATTGACTGGGTCTGGAGGGTCTACGAAGAATCGAGAGGACTGCACGTATTCTGAAGCAGAGGGAGAAAAAGGTACAAGGGGCTTCAGATCAGATACTACTTTGATGTAAGAGAGATATATAACTTTATGATACTTAAAGATGAGAAACATAATGAATATCTTTTGGGCCTTATGGAATGATATTTTGAATGGTCTGACAGTTGAGAATTTTGAGGAAAAAGACACTTTATCATTTACCAGTATTGCAATATTCATTCTTCTGATTTACTATATCTTCTCAAAAGACAGGGCCCTAAATAACAAATTTCTAGCTTTAGAACAGAAGATACAGGTAATTATGGAACAACATGAACAACAGAAAGAGAAAATTAAATCTTGGCAATATAGCCTAGAAGGAACACTAGAATTGAAGACACAGAAAATTATAGATCAGAATAAGAGACAGAAAGATGAAAATGAAAGTGATAGACAGGAACTAGAAAGGATGTTAGAACAGAACATACAACAGCACACAGCCCTAAATAGCAAATTTCTAGCCTTAGAACAGAAGATACAGGTAATTATGGAACAACATGAACAACAGAAAGAGAAAATTAAATCTTGGCAATGTAGCCTAGAAGGAACACTAGAATTGAAGACACAGAAAATTATAGATCAGAATAAGAGACAAAAAGATGAAAATGAAAGTGATAGACAGAAACTAGAAAGGATGTTAGAACAGAACATACAACAGCTCACAGATCATACTGAACAGCAGAGAGAAAGTAATGAGGTTTGGAAGCAAGACTTAGAGAATAACTTTTTAAAATTAATCAATCAAAAGATAATGGATAACAAATTATTAGAAGTACAATATAAAGAAAAATTCAAAGTGTGGAAGCAAAACCTTGAACAGAGAATTCAGGAACTCAAAGAACAGGGGGAAAGACAGAAAGAGAAATATGAAGCACGGATACAGACTTTAAGAGAGGAATTTAAAATTACAACTAAAGAAAAAACACAGGTAGAGACAGAAGATAAAATTAAGGAAAGCCAACCTAAGGTTTTTAGGAAACAAACTTTAGTCTATCCAGTTAGTGTGCAACAAAGGCCTCCAAACGATGATCATCCACAGGGTTATGAAGAATTTGAATGGCAACCCATGGATGTATTAGAATTAAGGAAATTTAAGGAAAGTGTAACTAATTTTGGAATGCATTCGCCATTTGTAAAACAAATCTTAATTTCTTGGGCTATTAAAAATAGAGTAATCCCCCAAGACTGGAAAGATATGGTAAGAGCAATTCTAGAGCCTGCTGAAAATTTGCAATGGATTTCATGGTGGAGAGAAGAAGTGAGGGAGATAGCAAGACAAAATAGAGCTAGGGGCAGAGAGATTTCCACAGATCAACTGCTTGGTGAAGGCCGCTTTGCTGAAGTAGAGGTGCAGGCTATATGACGAAGAAACTCTGTCATGGTGTCGATTGTCAGCCTTAAAGGCCTGGGACAAAGTCGCAGAATCAGGAAAAGACTTGAAACATTCACTCAAGTCATACAAGGTCCTAAAGAAACCTTCCCTGACTTTTTACAAAGGCTTACCTCAGCTGTGGAAAGGAGTGTATCAGATTCAGCGGCAAGAAAGGCGATATTGAGTCTTTAGCCTTTGAAAATGCAAATACCAAATGCAGGGAAGTAATTAGACCACTAAAGGCGAGGTCCGCACCAATAGATGAGTGGATTAGATATACAGCTGATGTTGGATCTTGTTCTCCTGATACTACTGTGATAGGAGAAGCTGCCACTGGACAGCTAGAGATGACCCAAGATTTCAAATGTTTTAATTGTGGTGAGCAGGGTCATCTCAGATATTACTGCAAGAAAAACCAAAGTAATACCAAAAGGGGGACTGTGCCTCCTAGAATGTGTCAAAGATGTGGCAGAGGTGGACATTTGACTAAGGAGTGTAAAGCAATAACAGACAGATGGGGCCGCATCCTGCCAAAAAACTCCCAGGGGGGCCTCTCGCAGGCCCCAATACCAGGCAGGGAGAGTTCTCCTCCTCAGAACGATTAAACAACAAGACTTCAAAACGAATATTTTGGCTAACGTCTATAGAGGACCAAAGGCCAAAACTAAAAATACTGGTAGATAATATCGAAATTGAAGGAATGGTTGACACTGGAGCAGATGTTACCATCATCTCTCCAAAATCTTGGCCCATTAGTTGGCCACTTCAAGGAGTGGATATGCAGTTTCAAGGTGTTGGCACTTTATCCCAAATAAAACAAAGCATCAGGTGGCTTAAATGTATAGGACCAGAAGGTCAGGTAGGAAAATTAAGGCCATACGTGGCTGATATAGCCATTAATTTATGGGGAAGAGATCTACTACAGCAGTGGAAAACTCAAATTAATATCCCCTCAGTTTCAGGTTCTGGCCCTAAAATTCATCAGACTCCTAATAAAAACTTTAAATTAGTCAGGGAATGTTATCAAGGACAGTTAGAGACTGTCCAAGCTGTCCATAAGCAAGATACAGCAGAGGCTGACAATTTAGTGCTACCCCAAGGAGCCACTGCTGTTAAAACAACAACAGCCTTGCCACTAGGTGGCTGACTGACCAACCCATCTGGATTGATCAGTGGTCCATGACAAAAAAGAAAACTACAGGCATTAGAGCAGCTAGTCCAGGAGCAGCTGGAGGCTCAGCATATAGAGGAGTCCACCAGCCTTGGAATTCTCAATATTTGTCATTAAAAACAGTCTGGCAAATGGAGGTTATTGACAGATCTCAGAGCAATTAATAAGATTATTCAGCCGATGGGTTCCATGCAGCCTGGGATCCCACTCCCTTCTTTTTTGCTTATGGAGTGGCCTATTATATTGTTTGACTGAAAAGATTTCTTTTTTCACTATTCCTCTACATGAAGGCGATAAGGAAAGTTTTTCCTTTTCAGTGCCTACCCTCAATAGATTTCGCCCCATAAAAAGATATCAATGGAAAGTCCTTCCACAAGGAATGTTAAATAGCCCAACCTTGTGTCAATATTTTGTACAGCAGCCATTAGATATAATTCGCAAAAGATTTCGCCAATCTATTTTTTATCATTACATGGATGACATTTTATTGTCTGATTCAGATATAAATATCCTGGAAAGAATGTTTGATGAAGTAAAAAAAACATTACCATGCTGGGGATTCACGAATCGCCCTGAGAAAAATACAAAGAGGGATTCTATTAATTATCTAGGGTATAAAATAAGTGTACAAAGAATTAGGCCACAAAAGGTGCAAATCAAAAGAAACAAATTAAGGACACTTAATGATTTTCAGAAACTACTTGGAGACATTAACTGGTTGAGGCCTGTGATTGGCTTGACCACTCAAGAGTTTAGCAATTTATTTCAAACACTATAAGGCGATAAAGAATTAAATAACCCAAGGAAACTATCAGCTGAGGCTGAGAAAGAGCTAGCTTTGGTAGAAAGGAAACTGCAGGGCCTTTTATCTGGATATATTGATCCAAAGATGGCCTGCATATTAGACATCTTGCCCTCTACTCATTCCCCTACAGGAATTCTCATGCAAAGGGAAGATTATATCTTAGAATGGATATTTTTAGCACATAAACAGAGTAAGAAACTGAAAACCTACATTGAGAAGGTCTCTGAATTGATACTTAAAGGAAAATTGAGACTCTTTCTTAAAAAAAAGAACCCACACTCATTTAGCATTAAAGCAATCCAGCGTCTAGATTTGGCAGATCCACATTACACTGTCCTAATCCCAGTTCCCAAATTACTCATCCCTTGCACCTTTTATTTACCAAGTCTCCAGCTTCTTCTCCCCCCTGGTACCTCTAACTCCTCTCAGTTCCCCATCGTCTCTCCAACTCCCCTCCTTCTTTCTCCTGGCTTCCTTCTTCCTCAACTCCTCCCTCAACTGTCAATCCTCACCCCCCCCTGCTCAGGTTCCACTCGCTCAACTGTCTCCAACTGTCAACTGTCAACCTATCCTCTGAATCTAATCCCCCTCTCACTCCCAACTCCTCCCTCTGCCCAAATCTCACGCTCTTGCCTTTATTTAACAAATTCAGAGAAAACCCCAAGGCAAACCACAACATTTCCCCCTTTTTGTCCAGTTAAAAAACCTTTCCCTATACATAGGTGAACTAAGCATCATTATTACCATTCTGCAATTTACAAAACCAACAATATGCTGATCACCCAGTCCACCAACTCTGTTCACCAACCATGTTATCCACACCACATCTTGGCAAGGCAAACCACAACATTAAAGGAAAATTGAGACTTCGACAATTAGTTGGAATGGATCCGGCTGAAATTGTGGTACCTTTTACTAATGCAGAAATTAACTCTTTGTGGGTACAAAATGAACATTGGCAAAGAGCATGCAGTAACTTCTTAGGAGACATTAACAACAAATACCCTAAAAGCGAAAGACTTCAGTTCATAAAACGAACTAACTGGATCCTCCCTCGTATAGTAAAGGGAACTCCAATATCTGGAGCCCCTACATTTTACACTGATGCCAGTAAGTCAGGGAAGGCAGGATATAAATCGGAAAATGTAAACAAGGTGACTGAGAGTCCCTATAAGTCAGTTCAAAAATCTGAACTGTATGCAATACTCATGGTGTTGTCAGATTTTCGAGAGCCTCTTAATATAGTAACTGACTCTCAATATGCAGAAAGGGTTGTTTTGCACATAGAGACTGCTGAACTTATTCAGGATGATTCCGAATTGACATCACTATTTATTCAGCTACAACAAAAAATCAGAAATAGGAGTTACCCACTATATATAACACACATAAGATCCCATACAGGTCTGCCAGGCCCTCTGACACAAGGTAATAATGAAATTGACCAGCTACTGATAGGAAGTGTACTAGATGCTTCAGAATTTCATAAAAAGCACCATGTTAACAGCAAAGGCTTAAAGAAAGAATTTTCTATCACTTGGCAACAAGCCAAAGAGATTGTGAGGCAATGTCCTACTTGCTCGTTATATAATCAAACTCCATTGCCTACAGGAACTAACCCTAAGGGTACCCAAAGAAATGAAATTTGGCAAATGGATGTTCTCCATTTTACAGAGTTTGGTAAGCTGAAATACATACATCATACTATAGATACATATTCAGGATTTCAATGGGCAACTGCCTTAACGTCAGAAAAGGCCGATTCTGTAATTACACATATGTTAGAAGTTATGGCTATAATGGGAATACCCATACAAATTAAAACGGACAATGGTCCAGCATATATCTCTAACAAGATTAAGCGCTTCTTTGACTATTATAATATAAAACATGTTACAGGTATACCACACAATCCTACAGGACAAGCGATTGTGGAGAGATCTAATCGAAGTCTAAAGGAGATGCTTAACAGGCAAAAGGGGTCAACAAAAACTCCCAGAGATAGGATACATAGTGCTTTATTAACCTTAAATTTTTTAAATGCCGATGAACAAAACAGCACAGCTGCTGAAAGACATTGGATTGTGGAAAAGACTACTGAACTAAACCAGCCTGTTTATATTAAGGATATTCTGACGTCAGAATGGAAAATGGGAAATGTGTTACGCTGGGGAAGGGTTATGCCTATGTTTCTACAGGAGAAGAAAAGCTGTGGGTTCCTTCCAAGCTGATAAAAATCAGAAATGACAGGGAGAGACCGCCTGAAGTCCTTGGCAACACAGAAGAAAAAGGAGACTAAGACGATCAACAAATAGGTGATGTATATATGAGGTTGTTTAGGTCTCCGTGTATGAACTGGCTGAGACTGAAATGTCTATAAACAGCCAGTGATATTTTGAGTGCAAATTCCTCATAACTTGTAATACGATGTATTACAAAATTATGTTACGGTTTGATTATATGATTAACCTAACCTGAAAAAAAAGTAGTCATTTTTTTTTTTATTTTTTATTTACTAAACTGTGCACCCTGCTTATCCCATTTGAAAATGCTTATAGAACTATATAATGCTTGTAAAGTTTTGTGTGCTGCAGGATGAAGGAAGAAAAAGATAGCTCTGAAATGATACACACTCTGGGATGCTGAGATTCCGGGACTTTCCAGTCCAACTTCGTGTTTGATTCTCCCTTAATTACACTGAAGATGCTTGATTTAAAGGCCTGCTTTCAGAACTTTCCCAGAATGGACATCTTACTTATCCAGCCCTTCAGACTGTCATAGTCAAGATGTCAGCTAAGCGATGAACTTTCTCAGCACAGAATGACTGGCAGGCAAATCCCGGCTAGCTCTACTTCGACAAAGCCAACTTTTCCTAATACCCCTTGGGCCCCAGAAGGGAATTCTTCGCCCCAATCCAGCTGGAAGCAGACAAGGAAGATCGTCATCCCATTTCCTTATGTTGGGGTGGATGGTTCTGTTTATTTTAAGAACTGTGGATAAGTTTTCTTTTAAGGGATACAATACAAATGTAGCTTTGGGCAGGGGAAACTAGAGAATGTAAACTCAGGGATTGCTACTTTTCCTTTCCTTTTTTGTATCCTTCTTAGATATAGTAATACATAGAGATTAGAGAAATAGACAAACAGATAGATTGGCAAACTTACTCTTAAACAAAATTTTACAGCTATATTTTACATTGATAGAAATGTTTGTAATTGATACAAAGTTGAAGCTGTAATCTTTTCATTGGTATAGAATGCATTTTACACAAATGCGAGGTTTTCAATGGTATACTTTCTTGTTGATTTATAATTGAGATTAATATTGCTACTTTAACATGGGCATTGTGCCTCCACTATGCATCTAAGAATACAAGTCTTAGACCCGGTCCTATAACTGCTGTTATACATTATTTTTAGTTGATTAACCAGTACCAGCTAAGGGTCAGATGGCAAGGTTATGGTTCTAAGTTAGTTTAGATGGGTTCTGTAAATACTTCGATTTGAGAGGGCCAACGGTACTCTATGCTTAACAGTTCAGAAACGCCTATGTAGATAGGAAATCTTCAAGGGCATCAGAAGTCCAAAGAATAACCTGTTTATGGACATTTCTTCATCTAGATCATTTTACTAGAGACTTGTCTGCCCCTGACAGGGCCCCTTAGACTCGAAGAAGAACTTGAGCATCAATGGAGTTGCTCAAATCGTGGTAACGCAGCCACTGAGCAAATTGCTTCAATTCATCTACAGACAAGACACTGTCCAGAAAGGGACAAATTATGCAGAATAGTTGACTGATAATCTCTGCCGAGGCAGGGTGATCAGCCCTTCAAAATCTGCATTGATAAGGTCTGTCAGATGATCCTGGGCCAGAAGGCTGAAGACTGATGCTCCAGCATATTAAGGAATAAGGGGACTGTCCAGGTGATCAGCAGTCTTTATAAAATTGGCTAAGCTTGGAAGCCATGTTTTGTGCTTCCTATGTTTTCAGGTAATATTAATCATTCTTGGATTTCTGATGTGGGTGGAGACTAGTAGTTTCATAGACAACCCGAATGGTTTAGTATTGAGAAAGATGATAAATCTGTTAGAGTAGTTTTAGGGTGGCATAGGATCTAGAACCAGGATATAGTCAAGTATAGTTTTTAGTATAGATGACATGGTTAATGAACAAAATTGATGGACTGGGTGATCAGCGTATTGTTGGTTTTATAAATTGCAGAATGGTAATAATGATGCTTAGTTCACCTATGTATAGGAAAAGGTTTTTTAACTGGACAAAAAGGGGGAAATGTTGTGGTTTGCCTTGCCAATGAGGTGTGGATAACATGGTTGGTGAACAGAGTTGGTGGACTGGTGATCAGCATATTGTTGGTTTTGTAAATTGCAGAATGGTAATAATGATGCTTAGTTCACCTATGTATAGGGAAGGTTTTTAACTGGACAAAAATTTGGGGGAAATGTTGTGGTTTGCCTTGGGGTTTTCTCTGAATTTGTTAAATAAAGGCAAGAGCGTGAGATTTGGGCAGAGGGAGGAGTTGGGAGTGAGAGGGGGATTAGATTCAGAGGTTAGGGTGACAGTTGACAGTTGGAGACAGTTGAGCGAGTGGAACCTGAGCAGGGGGGGTGAGGATTGACAGTTGAGGGAGGAGTTGAGGAAGAAGGAAGCCAGGAGAAAGAAGGAGAGGGAGTTGGAGAGACGATGGGGAACTGAGAGGAGTTAGAGGTAGCAGGGGGGAGAAGAAGGTGGAGACTTGGTAAATAAAAGGTGGAGGGATGAGTAATTTGGGAACTGGGATTAGGACAGTGTAATGTGGATCTGCCAAATCTAGACGCTGGATTGCTTTAATGCTAAATGAGTGTGGGTTCTTTTTTTTAAGAAAGAGTCTCAATTTAAGTAAGTGTGGCTGGGTTGTGTTTCTGCCAAGATATCCAGCAGATATCTGGGGAAGCGAGGTGTGGAACCCTAGCAGGGAAAAACACCCTGAGGGAAAACATTCCACCCCCGGTTTTCGTTTATACGTTTTTATTTTTACTTTATTTTTATTTATTTACAACAACAGACTAGTTTTTATTTTGAATCAGTTTTGGATTCCTGGAAAGCTTCTTGTGGCTGTTGTCAGGTAAACACTTATCATTTTTGTATGTATCTTTTGCGACACATTGTTTTGTTTTGTTTTTTGAAGTAAAAAAATCAATTTTGGTGTTACATACCTCGGGATTATTTTTTGGGAATTGATGTTTGAAATTATTGTTGCATGTTTTAAAAGAAGTATGTACTCTTTTCTCATGAACACACCATGCAGTCAAACCTATAAAAATCTTTGGCATTTAGCATGAGGCAATTTGGCATAAAAATAAAAAACTTAATAAGAAAGATTTGAATGTGAAAGTTATGTTAATAGATCACATATTTTTACTTCTTTGTAATGGCTAAGGCTTTATTTGAAATTTTTGTACTTGTTCATAAACTATATGGAAACACCACATTCACTACTTTATTTTCACGTGGATTATGGCATTCCCCTGTTATTTCAGGAATTATATGTTACCTCTCTTGGAAGAACTGTACATTATCCATTATTATCCATACATTATCCCCATGGTCCCATGTTAATTAACTCCATTAGTCTACTTTTGGTGTCCTTGATCTCCGCTGTCTTTCTCACTTCAATCTCGCACTCTTCCACACAACTCCCTGCTACTGGGCCTGATATTGGACTATGGGGTTTGGTGTCAACATCCATGAGCTGCTGGATGAAGCCTCTTAGGAAACAATTATGATATTTTCCTGTCTGGAAGCACAGCAGAGTTTCATTAACATTGTCAAAAAGCCTGTTTCACCCGAGATTGATCTCGAGTTGGGAAAATCATTAGATGATGGCTATTCCCTCATTTTTTGAACCTTCTTATCCTGGCATACTTTGTAGGTCAGATAAATTTTGTGTTGAAGCTTTTGTGGGTGAATTGATGCCACTCTCTCTTCTCTAGAAGTTCTGCCTTGGGAGATTTGGAGGTGGCCAATTCAGTCTCCTTATTGACCTCTAGTAGGAATCTCAGCTAATGTCACCTCTCTTATACTACCTGTATCCTCTCCCATTCCAGCCCTCCAGCTAGTCACTAGACATTCTCTTCCACTTATTTCCATTCTCATTTCCAGCCCTCTTTTGCCTCTGCTCTTCTCAAACATGATCACCATCCCTTGTCCCTTCACCACTTGCATTTCTATGCTGTTCTGTCATTCCATCCACCTCTGATGACTACCTAGTAATGAGGGAGATTTGGGTATCCTGCATTTGAACTTCTATATTACCCAGTTTCTTGGGATCTGTGGATTGTACCATATTTGACCTGCATTTTATGGCTTATGTCCACTCATAAATGTATACATACCATATGTCCTTATGGCTCTGGGTTACACCGCTCAGGCTCCTAATATCAAAATATGTCCATTCCCCTGCAAAACTCACATTGTCCTTATTTTTAATAGGTGAATAGTATTCCATTATGAAGATATAATACATTTACTTTATCCATTCTTCATTTGTAGGACATCAAGGTCGTTTTCAGTGTCTGGCTATTATAAACAAGGTTATATGAACATAAGTTAGAATTGTCCCTCTGCTATTGGGTGGCATCTTTGGATATATGTGCAGGAGTGGTATGGCTGAGTCTTGGATAGAACAATTCCCAGTTTCCTGAGAGATTGTCAAATTGATTTCCAACTTCTTGTATAAGTTTGCACTCCCACCAACAATGGAGGAATGTTTGCCCTGTTCTACATCTTCTCCAATATGTGCTAACACAGATTTTACTTTAGCTATTTTGACAGGTATAATGTTGAATTTCAGGGTCATTATAATTTGCATTTTCCTCATGACCAAATATGTACAACATTTCTTTAATCTTTATACCTTGTTTATTTTTAAAAAAATCTCTCAATACTTTGTTTCATTATGAAATATTTACATACATATACATTTGTTTGTAATTTAAAATACGAATATGTTCCATTTACACCAGTGTTGTATTTTTTTTTCTCGGAACTGGGGACTGAACCCAGGGCCTTGTGCTTCCTAGGCAAGCGCTCTACCACTGAGCTAAATCTGCAACCCCCACCAGTGTTGTTTTTAATGTATATTATATATGTCTGATACGGACTCTCACTGTGCTGCCATCTGAGACTTCAAGTTCATTATTGAAGCCATGTTTCCTCTCAGCATCAACAGATTTAGATCACACTGAGCTACTGGTATTGTAAAATCGCTTTACTACTCATTTTCATTTTTGCTTGTTTGGGTTAAATTGAGTTGAAAATTTAATATCTCCTCGTTTACTAAAGGTTTACTTAAATCATCTTTAGATGTAACCATATTTTTATTACCACAGGATTACTTAAATCACCTTCAGTTTTAAATATATTTTTATTTTTATTTTTTCAATGACACAAGATATTTAAACACTAAAATATATTTTGAAATGTACGTTTTGATTACTTAAAACAATATGTTATTTCAAACATTGGGTTATATGATACCACTCCCCTATTTCTTCAGATCCTTTCCCATTTTCCACCCAACATTAAGACCTTTGGCAAAAAGATACAAAAATCCAATTGAAACCAAACCCTTCAAAATTAAACCATGGGAAAATAAAACCACATTCAAAACAAATCATCAAAAATAAATGTACAACAGTAAATAAAATAACAAAAAAGATAAAAAAAATGAACAAACTGTAACCACATAAAACACACTCAAAAACTCGTAAAACTGAGGAGTTGAATTATTTGTTAATCAACTACTGCTGAACCTGAGGCCTGTCATAGTTGATATACTTACTTTCAATCTTTCAGGAAAAATAAATTTTAATTGCTTGCAGTATTTACACATGAGAGTTCAGTTGTTAAGCTTTACTCTAGTGCTTAAATCTTCAATTATTTATTACTTTAGATCTTAAACATTTATCCATTCATTTATTACTTTTTTAAATATAAGAAAATTAAATGTGATACAATAAAATAAAACTATCTACAGGGTTAATATACCAAATATTTACATTTGTTTAATCTTTACACCTTGTTTATTTAAAAATAATCTCTCAATACTTTGTTTGATTATGAAATATTTACATACTTATACTTTTGTTTGTAATTTAAAATATGAATATGTTTCATTTACACCAGTGTTGTTTTCAATGTATATTATACATGTCTGACATAAACCCTTACTGTGCTGACATTAATCAATACAGGCATAGAGTTACTAACTACCTTAATGTAACTGTATTTCAATGTTAATTTGGTCCCCAAAACCAATTTGCAGGACAGGATCTGCATATACCTAGTGGGAACATGCCCTCGGCTAGTTCTGATTGGTAAATAAAGATGCCAGCATCTTATACCTGGAGAGAAAAGAAAGCTGTAGGATTAAATGTTCCCAAGTTTGGAACCATGAGGAAATGAAAGGACATGGAGATGCAGTAATGTAGGAGTATGCAGAAGAGAAAAGCAGAGTCCATGTAGAAGCCAGAAGGACATGGCCCAGAAGGCTACTCAATTAAGTCAGTAATAGACAAAACAGAACAAAGAAATTAGTAAGTAGTAATTCAGTGTTGCCTATTGGAGGTTGGTTCTAATACCATAAATGTTGGGCAGTTGCTCATCTACTGTGCTACTTAAATGATAGTAACTATAAAAGCTGTGTGGTTTTCATTCAAGAACATAAACTCCTGAAGCCGAAAGTCACCAATGAAAAATTAATTAAAAAAATAATGCTATGATAATGATATTGGGTAAGCAAAATCAAGAGAAAAACATGAGCTGAAGAAAACACAATAATCAGAGATCCATTTATTTGTACACTCAGACATTCCATAAAAGACCTTAATTTGAAGTCATAATATATGTGAGAAGGATCTAGACCATTACCAAAGACACTGGAATGCAGTACTATAAAGTATATGTAGGCACTGAATTGACAGTTCCGTTTTAATGAAATGTCTAAATAATATCATCAATAATGGGGCCTTGCTGTCAGTTTGGGGGAGGACCATACAGTATTAGAAACAACTTACGTCATTTAGAAATTTCTTTTTAATTTATGGCAGTACTTTTGGACCATAACACAATTAAATGTAAACCAATACAATGTTTGAATCATTTTGGTGACAAGTTGATGAGCAGTTGTGACCCATTATCTGATGATTTCATTTAGAGCATTTAGAGCAAACACACACACACACACACACACACGCACACGCACACGCACACGCACACGCACACGCACATGCACATGCACACGCACACACACATATATGTATTTAATTTATATATATATATATAATTTATTATTATATTGTATTATGTTTCTCTACTGCGTGTCCAGTACACCTCTAGTCCCCTCACTTTTAGCTCGTCCTCCTTTGCACAATCCACTCTCCTCACTCTAGTTCTTTCTTCCTGATTTCTGTTCCACAATCTCCTCTCTTCTCCCATTCACTACCTGAATCCAGCACCATTCCCAATCCATTAGCTTTGACTTCTCTCTCTCTCTTTTTTTTTTTTTTATTATTAACTTGAGTATTTCTTATGTACATTTCGGTGTTATTCCTTTCCCGGTTTCCTGGCAAACATCCCCTTCCCTCCCCCTTCCTTATGGGTGTTCCCCTCCCCACCCTCCCCCATTGCCGCCCCCCCCCCGACAGTCTAGTTCACTGGGGGTTCAGTCTTAGCAGGACCCAGGGCTTCCCCTTCCACTGGTGCTCTTACTAGGATATTCATTGCTACCTATGAGGTCAGAGTCCAGGGTCAGTCCATGTATAGTCTTTAGGTAGTGGCTTAGTCCCTGGAAGCTCTGGTTGCTTGGCATTGTTGTACATATAGGGGTCTCAAGCCCCTTCAAGCTCTTCCACTTCTTTCTCTGATTCCTTCAACGGGGGTCCTATTCTCAGTTCAGTGGTTTGCTGCTGGCATTCGCCTCTGTATCTGCTGTATTCTGGCTGTGTCTCTCAGGAGCGATCTACATCCGGCTCCTGTCGGTCTGCATTTCTTTGCTTCATCCATCTTGTCTAATTGGGTGGCTGTATATGTATGGGCCACATGTGGGCAGGCTCTGAATGGGTGTTCCTTCAGTCTCTGTTTTAATCTTTTGCCTCTCTTCCCTGCCAAGGGTATTCTTGTTCCCCTTTAAAGAAGGAGTGAAGCATTCACATTTTGATCATCCGTCTTGAGTTTCATTTGTTCTAGGCATCTAGGGTAATTCAAGCATTTGGGCTAATAGCCACTTATCAGTGAGTGCATACCATGTATGTCTTTCTGTGATTGGGTTAGCTCACTCAGGATGATATTTTCCAGTTCCAACCATTTGCGTCTTTAATTTCATAAAAGTCGTTGTTTTTGATAGCTGAGTAATATTCCATTGTGTAGATGTACCACATTTTCTGTATCCATTCCTCTGTTGAAGGGCATCTGGGTTCTTTCCAGCTTCTGGCTATTATAAATAAGGCTGCGATGAACATAGTGGAGCACGTGTCTTTTTTTTTATATGTTGGGGCATCTTTTGGGTATATGCCCAAGAGGGTATAGCTGGATCCTCAGGCAGTTCAATGTCCAATTTTCTGAGGAACCTCCAGACTGATTTCCAGAATGGTTGTACCAGTCTGCAACCCCACCAACAATGGAGGAGTGTTCCTCTTTCTCCGCATCCTAGCCAGCATTTGCTGTCACCTGAGTTTTTGATCTTAGCCATTCTCACTGGTGTGAGGTGAAATCTCAGGGTTGTTTTGATTTGCATTTCCCTGATGACTAAAGATGTTGAACATTTCTTTAGGTGTTTCTCAGCCATTCGGCATTCCTCAGCTGTGAATTCTTTGTTTAGCTCTGAACCCCATTTTTAATAGGGTTATTTGTCTCCCTGCAGTCTAACTTTTGAGTTCTTTGTATATTTTGGATATAAGGCCTCTATCTGTTGTAGGATTGGTAAAGATCTTTTCCCAATCTGTTGGTTGCCGTTTGTCCTAACCACAGTGTCCTTTGCCTTACAGAAGCTTTGTAGTTTATGAGATCCCATTTGTCGATTCTTGATCTTAGAGCATAAGCCATTGGTGTTTTGTTCAGGAAATTTTTCCAGTGCCCATGTGTTCCAGATGCTTCCCTAGTTTTTCTTCTATTAGTTTGAGGTGTGTCTGGTTTGATGTGGAGGTCCTTGATCCACTTGGACTTAAGCTTTGTACAGGGTGATAAGCATGGATCGATCTGCATTCTTCTACATGTTGACCTCCAGTTGAACCAGCACCATTTGCTGAAAATGCTATCTTTTTTCCATTGGCTGGTTTTGGCTCCTTTGTCAAAAATCAAGTGACCATAGGTGTGTGGGTTCATTTCTGGGTCTTCAATTCTATTCCATTGGTCTATCTGTCTGTCTCTGTACCAATACCATGCAGTTTTTATCACTATTGCTCTGTAATACTGCTTGAGTTCAGGGATAGCGATTCCCCCTGAAGTCCTTTTATTGTTGAGGATAGTTTTAGCTATCCTGGGTTTTTTGTTATTCCAGATGAATTTGCAAATTGTTCTGTCTAACTCTTTGAAGAATTGGATTGGTATTTTGATGGGGATTGCATTGAATCTGTAGATCGCTTTTGGTAAAATGGCCATTTTTACTATATTAATCCTGCCAATCCATGAGCATGGGAGATCTTTCCATCTTCTGAGGTCTTCTTCAATTTCTTTCTTCAGAGTCTTGAAGTTCTTGTTGTACAAATCTTTTACTTGCTTGGTTAAAGTCACACCGAGGTACTTTATATTATTTGGGTCTATTATGAAGGGTGTCGTTTCCCTAATTTCTTTCTACGGCTTGTTTCTCTTTTTGTGTAGAGGAAGGCTACTGATTTATTTGAGTTAATTTTATACCCAGCCACTTTGCTGAACTTGTTTATCAGCTTTAGTAGTTCTCTGGTGGAACTTTTGGGATCACTTAAATATACTATCATATCATCTGCAAATAGTGATATTTTGACTTCTTTTCTGATCTGTATCCCTTGACCTCCTTTTTTGTTGTCTGATTGCTCTGGCTAGAACTTCAAGAACTATATTGAATAAGTAGGGAGAGAGTGGGCAGCCTTGTCTAGTCCCTGATTTTAGTGGGATTGCTTCAAGTTTCTCTCCATTTAGTTTAATGTTAGCCACTGGTTTGCTGTATATGGCTTTTACTATGTTTAGGTATGGGCCTTGGATTCCTATTCTTTCCAGGACTTTATCTCTTTCTTATGTCAGAATATGTTTTACAGAATGTGTGCATTATTGCATATTTAAGAAAAAAAGCCTAGTATTTACCTTACCTACTGTACACCTTAATCATAACACCTGGAAAAATATCTGATGGAAATGGGAACAATTTATAACATTTTTTTTAAATCTCAGAACTGAGGTATTTATACTTTCTGTATATTAGTTTGCCACTTATGTTTATGGAATTGCATTTTTTGTAACTCACTTGAATTATTTTTTTCAAATCATGAAAGTGGCTAGAGATTTTCAAAGAAAGGATTTATATTTTCTTTGACTGAATATTGAAACCAACATGTATTCCTTTGACAATATTGTATTAATATAGTACATTATATGAACTCTGTTTATAATTAAGGTATTCCTACATATTAAAGTCACTTCTACAATTTTATAGTATAAGAAATTTACAATATGTTGGATAGTGTGGATGATATTTGTTTATATATTATTTTGTAATATTATTTGATGTTTTATATAATATATTTTAATTATCATCTTTCCAATTTTCAACTATTTCCAGAACTTCCTGCCCTCCTATCAAAATTTCATCTACCCTTGGTTGGGGACATGATAACTATTTCTCACCACTGCCATGGACCACTCAGACTGGGGACATCATGGGAGAAGCAGGGCTCTGGTACTCAGGAAGGTACAGGTTGGTGCAATGACCAACAGACACAACACATCCAGGGTGGTTTGAATCTGCTGCAATTTTACTGAAATCTGCTTGTGGTTATATACAATGCTTGAACAAGAGCTAATTTTTTGACCCTTTGCCAGGGTACACTCATACAATAACGACGAAAAAGTTTAACAGTTTACATGAAGTACAGAACAGAAAGCAAGACAGGAAATAAAATTTCCTGAGAATCAGACTGGTGCCAGACGGTGGTCATAAACCTCTTTTACCTCAATCTCTAAATATCATCTCTGGGATAATAACAGGACAGCCAGCTGTAAGGAATCTTTAGTCTTTTACTCTTTCATGGCCAAAATTCATGTAATTGTCTTTTTAAAGATAGGATAGTTCCTTTTGATAATAGAAAAGCATGGGGACATGATCTGGCCAAGCATTCTATAAAATTTAAAGAATAATATAGTACTCTCTTTCCATCAATGTTAACCCATCTATCACCTTCTTCATCATGTGTCCCTGTGTAGGGCAATGGCTCTGCAGTAGTCCTGTATCTACTCATGCTGTTTTTACCTGAAGGAGGGGCCCACCACATTCCTCTAATTAAATATTTTCTTCCATGTAACTACTTGATAGGAAATCCTAAATTTAAGGATATTTTTATAATTGATGGGACGTTCCCCTCTAATAGCTAGTGCCTTAATTCTTTCACTCTCTAGGAGGTCTGAATTTTCCACAGTTCATTCTTCCTGTTGTAAGTTATTGACCACATCTCTTAGAGTTGGGCAGGAGAGATATGGGTGGTATTTAGTTTTTGTAAGCTTGCTAAGGAGAAGAAAAGAAAGAAGTAAGATGGAGGAGAGAGAAGTACACATTGTTTTAGGAGGAGGAAAGAGAAGTCACCATGGGGTGGGTATGCCATAAAATAATGGCCTTGAGGACCGGCTGATTGTAGTTAAGAGCAGCCTAATTGGAACAAAGAAAATAGTAAGTCATAAATAGGGATTAAAATTAATTCCAAGAGAGAACAAATTAGCAAACCACAGTGTAGATATTTGTCTTAATTATTGTCATATTACAGAGTTAGAGTTAAATAAATGAACACAGGAATTGCTTAAAATATAGCAAAGCTTTGACCCAGAAAAAAACCTCTTTCTCTTAGATACTTCCTTGCTACTATTGCTTATTCCACTTTCGCAACTACCTTTGATATATATATATATATATATATATATATATATATATATATATATATATATGGTAATCTATACAATGACTTCTATTCATTACATGTATTTTTAGCACTATACTTAATGTACTTACTGCTGACGTTTGCAGACATCCTACTATCTATATCTTTACATTCTTTTATTCTGTATTTCAGTTTCTCTAATTGAAACTCTCCTGTATTAGATTCTCCACATCAGATTGCTTATAAACCAATTTCCTTTTTGCTATTTATCTCCCTGACATTCATATAGAAAATACTGATTTATTTTTTCTCAATTTCTCCATTTAACAGTAGGTTTATATTCAGTATGACCTGTTGGACCTAAAAGATTCAGATGAAAAAAATATTTGATATCTGGCTTTTAGGTCTTTGGTAACTGTTTTAATATTTTAATTGCTATGTGTTTAATTCAAAGTTTCTTTTTTTTTGTAAAACTGAATAATTTTCTTTATTGCATATCTACCCAGTTTTGTTATCTAGTCATAGGATAAATCACAGTTCAGTTATTTCTATTTCTTGGATATTATAAAATAGTGGTAGTAAACGTGGCCTAGCAAGTATCTTCAGAGAAGCATATTGAGTCATTTAGGCATGGTACAGGAGTAGCATAGCTGAATCACATGGTAAATATAATTTATCATTAATAAATCAATTTATTCACTTTACAACTTTACATTTTGAATGTAGGTCCCCTCTTTACTGACACACAGACACACAGACACACACCTATACACAAACATATCTCTATCTATATCTATATATGTCTTTTTGATAAGAGTCCTAGATAGATCATGGTTATGTATCCTCTCTGAGTTTATGGATTGTAATATGTCTATTTACTACACCCACATATTGGTCCCTAATCCAACTGTTCACAGGCTTCTTCTACCAGCTAATGTGAGCAGAAGGAAAGAATCAAACATCATCTTGAGACTTGGGAAATCTTTGACAGTGGGGGAGGGCATGGTGCCTGATCTCAAGAAGAAAATAAGTAGGGTTGATAGAATCTGAAGGGAAGGATGTGGCAATAATTGAGCCCATATGTATATTTCCTAGGTTCCCTGCATTCATGCTGTACTTGTTTAGCTTACGCTCTTATGGTACTGCTAAAAGTGAGAGTATAAGTACCTCTCATTCATTTCCTGACTATTGGAACAATTTTGTTCCTACTATGTTGCCTCATTCAGCTCGGAAATGAGGGTTTATGCCTAATCTTATTGCTTTTTGGTTTGGCTGTGTTCACTTGATATCTATGGGATGCCTTAATTTTTCTGGATTAAAATAGAGAAGCAGGGTTTTTGGTGGTGGGGAGGGTGGAGGTATTTGGAGAAATGGAAGGAAGTTAGATGGGATAGGGATGTATTGTAAGAGAGAAGAATAAATACAAACATAAAAAATGTAAAAGGGAGATAAGGAAGAGATTTCAGCATAAGCATTACATATTCTACATCTACTACTTGTAATTACTCAAGAGTAATTTCATAGTAAGGAAGTCATTCATATATATATATATATATATATATATATATATATATATATATGTATGTATGTATTGAACTGAGAATGGGTCCCCATTGGAGGAGTTAGAGAAAGGATTGAAGTAGCCGAAGGGATTTGCAACACTATAATATCAACAATACCAACCAACAAGAGGCCGCAGGAACTAAACGACCATCCAAAAATACACATGGAAAGACTAAAGTCTCTAGCTGCATATTTAGCAGAAGATGGCTTTGTTGGGAACCAATAATAGGAGAAGCCTTTGGTCCTGACAAGGCTAGATCTCCCAGTATAGGGGAATCTCAGGGCAGGGAGGCTGAAAGGGTGAGTGTTTTGATGGGGAACAAAGTCATAGAAGAAAAGGGAGGGGGAACGTGATAGGCGGTTTACAGATGAGAAAGCAGGAAAGGAGGAAACATTTGGAATGTAAATAAAGAATATCAAATATAAAAAAGAAGAAAACTCACCATCTTAGAATTCTTCATAACTATATATATTTTAGGGCATCCTACATCAGTTGGCTAATCTGTCAATCAGAACATCTCTAAAAAAATATTTACTCTGTTTCCCTTAGGCCTCAAAATTACCCATAGTTCTTCATCTACAGTTGGGATATTTGGAGATATTCCTCTCCATTTTCATGATGTCATTCTGCATGTCTTTATATAGGCATGTTAAGAATTGATTCCCCAAATATATGCCATGTATTATAGAACCTGTCTAATATTATTTGTTCATTTGGCTCTAGAATTTTTTCCACACCTACGATGTTCTCTGAACTGTGATGTGTGACTGTGTTGACACTTATCATTCAATACTTTTCTGTATTTTATGACATATCTAATCAATATAAAATATTCTTTGACTAGGAGTTAGATCTATGCTTACCCATGGAAAATAGTTTATAAGAGTTTTTGGGAAATATAATGCTTTAGGAATATTACACTAGAAAATTATTTTTATTTTTAAATCCATTACACACCTGTGTATGGACAGGGTCCAGGTTTTACTGTGGCAGACATGAATATTTTTTGTACCTTATGTGGAATTAAGTAGATGTTTTTCACACTGTATATTACGCCAAAATGCATCCTTTAGATATCTTAACTTTCTTGATATTATGGCTCACTCACCTTTCAATGAGGCAGGAATATTGAAGATTTTTTCCTCTGTTTGAAACATGCATAACATCATTGGATGTCTGTGAGTGAATGCTCATATAGCAGATGTCCAGTTCATTTTTAGTTCAAATACTTAAAGTAGGATGTCCTAAGTGTGCAAATATACAGAACGTGGATTCTGTCTTTAAGATCATGAAGACTCAAACTATCCTTAACAATGAAAGGACTTCCGGGGAAATCACTATCCCTGAACTCAAGCAGTATTACAGAACAATAGTGAGAAAAACTGCACGGTATTGGTACAGAGACAGACAGATAGAACAGTGGAGTAGAATAGAAGATGCAGAAATGAACCCACACACCTATGGTCACTTGATTTTTGACAAAGGAGCCAAAACCAGCCAATGGAAATAAGATAGCATTTTCAGCAAATGGTGCTGGTTTAACTGGAGGTCAGCATGTAGAAGAATGCAGATTGATCCATGCTTATCACCCTGTACAATGCTTAATTCTAAGTGGATCAAGGACCTCAACATCAAACCAGATACACTCAAACTAATAGAAGAAAAAATGGGGAGGAATCTCGAACACATGGGCACTAGAGAAAATTTCCTGAACAAAACACCAATGGGTTATGCTCTAAGACCAAGAATCAACAAATGAGAGATTTCATAAAACTGCAAAGCTTCTGTAAGGCAAAGGACAATGTTGTTAGGACAAAATGGCAATCAACTGATTGGGAAAAGATCTTTACCAATCCTACAACTGATAGAGGGCTGATATCCAAAATATACAAAGAACTCAAGAAGTTAGACAGCAGGGAGACAAATGACCCTATTAAAAATGGGGTTCAAAACTAAACAAAGAATTCACAGCTGAGGAATGCCAAATGGCTGAGAAACACCTAAAGAAATGTTCAACATCTTTAGTCATAAGGGAAATGCAAATCAAAACAACTCTGAAATTTCACCTCATACCAGTGACAATGGTTAAGATCAAAAATTCAGGTGACAGCAAATGCTGGTGATGATGTGGAGAAAGAGGAACACTCCTCCATTGTTGGGATGATTGCAGACTGGTACAACCATTCTGGAAATCAGTCTGGTGGACATTGAACTACCTGAGGACCAATCTATACCTCTCTTGGGCATATACCCAAAAGATGCTCCCACATACAACAAAGACACGTGCTCCTCTATGTTCATAGCAGCCTTATTTATAATAGCTAGAAGCTGGAAAGAACTCAGATGCCCTTCAACAGAGGAATAGACACAGAAAATATGGTACATCTACACAATGGAATATTGCTCAGCTCTTAAAAAAATGACTTTATGAAATTCATAGGCAAATGGAGGAAACTGGAAAATATCATCCTGAGTGAGGTAACCCAATCACAGAAAAACACACATGGTATGCACTCATTGATAAGTGGCTATTAGCCCAAATGCTAGAATTACCCTAGATGCACACAACACATGAAACACAAGAAGGATGAGCAAAATGCAAATGTTTCACTCCTTCTTTAATGGGAACAAGAATACCATTGAGATGGAATAGGGAGACAAATGTTAGAACAGAGGCTGAAGGAACACCCATTCAGAGCCTGCCCCACATGTGGCCCATACATATAGGGCCACCCAATTAGATAAGATGGATGAAGCAAAGAAGTGCAGGCCGACAGGAACCAGATGTAGATCTCTCCTGAAAGACACAATCAGAATCTCGCAAATACATAGGCCAATGCCATCATTAAACCACTGAACTGAGAACGGGACCCCCGTTGTAGGAATCAGAGAAAGGACTGAAAGAGCTTGAAGGGGCTCTAGACCACATATGTACAACAATGCCAACCAACCAGAGCTTCCAGGGACTAAGCCACTATCCAAAGACAATACCTGGACTGACCCTGGGCTCCAACCTCATAGCTAGCAATGAATATGGTAGTAAGAGCACCAGTCGAAGGGAAAGCCCTTGGTCCTGACAAGACTGCACCCCCAGTGAACGTGATTGTTGGGGGAGAGGGTGGTAATGGGGGGAGGATGGGGAGGGGAACACCCTTACATAAGGGGAGGGGGAGGTGTTAGGGGGATTTTGACCATGAAACCTGGAAGAGGAATAACAATTGAAATGTAATTAAGAAGTACTCAAGTTAATAAAGATTGAAAAAATAAAGATAAAAAAATACCCAAGTTAATAAAGACGAAAAAAATCATGAAGACTCCAAAAAAATTGCATTACAGTGTATTATTTTTCAAATTTCTGGCAGTCTTCTTACCATCTTCCACTTACAAAGGAGGCTCTCCTTATTAAGAAAAATATTTTTTTAGATTTTTCTACCAGTGGAGTACATTATTTTATCAGTTAACATGAGATGTTTCAGAATATTTACCTGTACATGCACATAAACATGCATGTATGAGACATAATTTAAATAAAAAGAAAATAAAGTTTATTATTGGCTTTTACAGTCTTGATCTGTGTTTCTTATTTGACCCCTTCTTATCCTCAGTATTGTCTTCTTCTTCAACAGAAAAACAAAAACAAAAAAACAAAGACCTTCTATACCATGTTTTCCATTTACTTCATTTTAGCTATTTCCTACAAAATTTCTTCAAGCACATAATCCATTTATCTATTCTAGACCTTGTAATTATTTCAGGTTATCTTCTTACGTCTAATGTTCAGTACTTGATGCAAGATAAACATCATCTTCTATTTATTTTCTGAGATGTGGGAAACCTCACAAATAAAGTAATTAGAGGACATCACAACATTTTGCCAGTATCAAAGCACACAATGTCGTTTCAGCAAGTAGCAAAGTCAGTGTTATTTTAAACCCAAAATAAACTGCTCATAAAATTTCTCTTTATCTTTGATGTATAGAAGCATTTAAGGGAGACATAACACTGTATTTCTAGGTAATGGAACAATTATGAAAATATATTCAAACAAATCCTTGGTACATCACTCTGTAAAACTAAAATGACCTTTCTTTAGAGATTAAAAAAATATTCAATATTTAATTTGTAACCAGTCACTGGACAATTTTACCCCAAGCATTTAGAAGTATTCCTCATTTTTTACTACTCATAGCTCAAGACTTCTGTATTGATTAAGCCTACCTATAATTTACTACAGCATGATTTATGCAATGTTACCTATGAAGAAAAATTCTATATAGTAACCAAGTCCATCCTCATCCTGGAATATTAGCTAAATAGGATAATATCAACAAGCCTAACTAAGCCAACCATGAATTACAAACTTTTGGCTTATACTGGAGGTGAAACTGAATGGACCAAATGAAAAATCCTTTAAAGTGCCTCAAAATTGCTGGTCTCAAAAGGCCCAATTTTCTGGGATCAGCCTGTCCCAGATTGTGGTTTCCAAACTCTTTGTGTAGTTCCATATCAGATATAACACATATCAGATAATTACATTATGATTCGAATATTTATGAAATAATGACTAGATATTTTCATGGTTGTGGGTCACCTCAACATAAGGATCTATATTAACATCCCAAAGCATTAGGAAGGTTGATAAATATTCTCCTAGATGGATAAATCCTAGGCACTGCTCATTATACTTTTTAGTCTTGATATTTGACTTTATTATTGTTGCTGTAGGAACAAATACCCAGATTTCACAAACATTAAAAATTTTGCTTGTGTCTAAATAAGCCACTTCTCTGTCATGAAAGATATCATAATGATTTGTTGTATTACTTTGTCTTTTTTTTTTCAGAGCTGAGGACCGAACCAAGGGTCTTATGCTTGCTATGCAGCACTCTACCACTGAGCTAAATCCCCAACCCTGATTTTCTGTATTAAAATAGTGACCTTGTATTCAAAATGATAAAACTTTGGTCCTGGAATCACTGGTGTTGTTTGTCTTCACCATGTTTTATTAATAATTGAGATCCAGAGATAACGTGAACCCAGAGTCAGAGTGTTGGTTCCTGTGGGAATCAAATACAATAAAATATTTAAATTATACTATTAAAATAATATAATTGATTTGTTTCCTATATAGTGATTAGTACTCTTAAAACATTTATCAGACTGTCGTTATACTATCACTTAAGTAATTAATCATATTATGAATTCTAACCATTTTATAATGCATAAGCATCTGAATATGAGTTTGACAGTAAGAAAGGAGAACAAAGAACTCAAGTTTGACTATTCTCAGGCTCTCTATTTGGAACTTTCTTCAACTGTTCCACTCAACACTTCATGTTATTCAACGGTTATCTCATGTTAAGCTCCCTAGATAAAGAAAAACTACATTTTTTCTTCTTTTATCACACCCATTCAGGAAGAAATATATATAGAAATAGACATATATTACCATGTCAGGGTGTAGTCAGTAGTACTAATGCCTAAACACAATTGTTAATCCATAATGCTTCCACTGAAATTAAATATATTGTTCCTTTAATCGCTGGTGTTTATTTTATCTTCACCAAGTTTTAATGATCATGAAGAGTTTGTGTGTGTGTGTGTGTGTATGTGTGTGTGTGTATGTATGTATATGTGTGTGTATGTATATATGTATATATGTATATATGTGTATATATATATATATATGTATATAGATATGCATAATATATATATATATGAGAGACAGGAAGGAGAATAAATTATTACTAGTTTTTATTTTGAATCAGTAGTTTTGAATTTATGGAAAATTTCCTGTGCTTCCTGTCAGGTAACAACTTATCATTTATTCATGTGAGTATCATGACATATTTTTTAAGTGAATGTCAAATTTTGGTGCTACATACCTGTGGATTATGTTTTGAGAATTAATTTTCTTGAAAACCTATAAATTAAGGTATGATCCTAAATGGAGACATGACCACCTGAGTTCCTAGGAAACTTCTTAACCAATCTCCAAACAGAATTCTGAAGAGAGAAACTAGTGATGGTTCCATGGTTAAATATTCCTCCATTGCTGGTAGGATTGCAAACTGGTACAACTACTCTGGAAATTAATTTGGAGGTTCCTCAGAAAATTGAAAATAGATCTATCTAAAGACACACCAATACTACTATTGGGAATATACCCAAAAGATGCCCCACCATTCCACAGGGACACATGTACCAATATGTTCATAGCAGCCTTATTTGTGATAGCCAGAAGCTGGAAAAAACCCAGATGTCGCACGGCAGAAGAATGGATGCAGAAAATGTGGTTCATTTACACAATGGAATACTACTCAGTTATAAAAAATGAGGATATCCTGAGTTTTGCAGGCAAAGGGATGGAACTAGAAAATGTCATCCCGAGTGAGGTAACATAGACCCAAAAGGACATGCATGGTGTGTTCTCAGTAGTAAGTGGAAATTAACCAAAAACATACTGAATAACCATGATAGAGTAAAAAATGTCAACAAGTTAAAGGTCCAATTGAGGACACCTCAGTTCCACTTGGGATGGAAAAGAAAGCAACTACAAGGGAGGAGGGAGGGAGGGAGAGGGGAGGGAAAAGGGATGGGAGTTGTAGGAGCAGAAAACATGATCTGGTATTGGGTGGGGGAAAAGGGTCACCAGCAATAATAGAAAGAAGTAGCCATGGGAGGTAGGGGGTGGTGAGGACCTTCTAGAATGTACCAGAGACCTAGGAAGTAAGACTCTTAGAATTCAAAGTGTGGGACCCTAGATGAAAGACCCTACAGTGGGGAAAGAAAATTTATTGAATTCATCTTCTGCAGAAAGACAGGGCATAAAGTAAGGGATGGGGTTGTTATCCCACAGCCAAAGTTCTGACCCATAATTCTTCCTGTCTGAAAGAACTGCAGGGATGGAAATGGAGAAGAGCCTGAGGAAAAGAAAGTCCAGCAACAAGCCCAAAGTGGGATCCTGCTCAAGGGGAGGCCCGAAGACCTGACACCTTAACTGAAGCAATGGAGCATTCACAAGAAGGGACCTACCACGACTGCTTTCCAAAATATCCAATAAGCTGATGAAAGAGATGCAGATATGTACACCCAACTAGCAAACAGAAGCTCCTGAGTGCCTCTGGTTGAATTAGGGAAAAGCTAGAGTAAGCTAAGGAGGGCATCTACCCTGTAGGAGGACCAGCAGTCTGAATTAACCTTGGCTTCTGAAATCTCTTAGACACTGGGTCATCAACCAAGGAGCATACACCAGCTGAGATGAGGCCTCCAACACATATGCAGCAGAGGACTCCTGGGTCTGGGTTCAATCAGAGAAGATACACATAACCCTCCAGAGACTGAAAGCCCCAGGAAGTTTAGAGGACTGGTGGGGATTTTAGAGTGAATGGAGATGGTGGCAGTAGACTGTGAAGGGGGGGGCAGGGAGGAGGTATGGGATGTGGAATTCTCATGGGGTGGATCAGGAGGAGATTAAAATCTGAATTAAAAGCAAAAGAAAAAATATTTGTGTTTTTAAGGTCTGTTATTATAATGGACTGTATATTTCTTTTAAAATGCAGTAGCAGCCTCACCAGGAGCACCAGCAGTAGCACCAGCAGCACCAGCAGTAACCCCAGCAGAAACAGCAGGAACACTGGCACAAGAGAAAAAGCAGGAGAAACAGGAGAAGGAGAAGACAAAATAATGAGTGACTGTGTCTACATTTATGGGAACAGTTTGATGAGGTAGTAATGTTAGTAAATAGAGTACTCAAAGATGAAATTCTAATAAAATAAGTGAAAGATATCTGAAAGTCTTCAATGTTATGTAAATACCACATATAGCATATGTAGTAAATTTTATTGCAATTTCTACCTTCATTGGTCTATTATTCATTTGAAAATTATTTCAATTTTTTTCTACTTAACAATATGGCTCTTAAAATCATGAAGTCTATGTTACGATTGTTTGGATTTGTGCTTTCATAAGACTTACCATGATGATGCGATTTTAATTTGTTTTATTTTTTATTTGTATCCTTGTATAGCTTCTTTGGAGAAATATCTACTCAATGAATTAATCATATAGGTAAGAAATGTTTTTTTTTTTTACATTTACAGTAAGTTTGTATTTCATATAACTAGGATGGCACATTGTTCTCATTTGTAGGCTTTTAAAACCTCTTATTTTACTGCTTCAGATGCTTACACTTAGTAAGAGCAAGCTCATAATTTTATATTATTTAAAAAAATTAGTTTTCTTTGACTATAATTATTATAGTAGTTATTCTATTGATTGTAATTATACCCTAGATGTATAATGCATGAGAGAGAATGAACAAATCTGAAGCAGCATAGAAAAAAATGTTGAGATACAGAGGTGATTTACCACATCATCTATGGAATATATGAAAGCTAACTGCTCCTGTGGTCAGGATTTCTTCCCAATGCCCTAACTCTCCTAAGAAACATTGTCATACAAAACTGAGGGCTTTTTGTCCCATACTAATGTTTTTAGTTTATAGTTCACATTTCAAAGTTATTTAAGTGTGCAAATTGGAATATATTTCAATCATTGGTTCTGTTGATACATGTATTACCAATTATTGTTTTACTTAAGGCTATATAGACTTGCTTACCAGATATTTTGCTATTTGAAAAGTTATTCTAAGCTTAGCTTCATCTTTATCAAAATCATTTAGAATTAAATGTTTTACTCTATGAGTGGAAAAACAATTTAGATTTGTTATTTACTTCAATGCACAATTTTATAAAAATTTTATAAATAATGTGTATGCACACACACACACACACACACACACACACATACACATATATATATATATATATATATATATATTATTTGGAGTAATGTGTCTGCAAACGTTTACTCATGCAGTTATGACACATGTTCTTACATTTACAAGAGGTTTACATTTATATGATCAAGATGATATTTTCTTCATATATACATATATGATTATATATATATATTATATATTAATTCCCATAAAAAGTTTATCATTTTTATAAGAATTGTTGTTGTTGTTGCTGTCGTTTTTTTAGTAACTTATTTTACTTCAGTTTGGATATGTGCGGATAATTGGGGGAATGTCTTAGTCCATAGCATGCATGCATTGAGCAAGAATGCTGATATCAAAATATATAAAGATGTCAAGAAGCCAACTACCTCAAAACCAAACAACCCAGACAAAATCATGTGATATAGAACTAAACAGAAATCATAACAGAGCAATTTTGAGTTGATAAGAAGCACCTAAAATTGTTCAAACTCCTTCATGATGAGGGAAATGCAAATCAAAAGACTTTGAGATTTCACCTTACAGGAATCAGATGATTAGGATCAGAACCTCACACGACAGCACATGTTGCAAAGGATGTGGAGAAAGAAGAACATTCCTCCATTGCTGGCACTGTTGCAAACTGATACAAGAACTCTGTAAATCAATCTGGAGGTTCCTCAGAAAATTGAAAATGTATCTGTCTGAAGACCCATCTATAGCATTCTTAGGAATGTACCCAAAGATGCCCCACTGAGCCACAGGGATATGTTCCAATATGTTCATAGTGGCCTTGTTTGTGATAGCCAGAAGTTGGAAAAAACACAGATGTCCCACAACTGAAGAATGGATACAGAAAATGTAGTTCATTTTCACAATTGAACACTACTTAACTTTAAGACATCCTGAGTTTTGCAGGCAAATGGATGGAACTAGAAAATTTCATCTTGACTGAGATTACTGAGATTCAAAAGGACATGCAT
The DNA here is from genome assembly GCF_011064425.1 of Rattus rattus. Classification (NCBI taxonomy): domain Eukaryota; kingdom Metazoa; phylum Chordata; class Mammalia; order Rodentia; family Muridae; genus Rattus; species Rattus rattus. Next base: position 138,773,494 of record NC_046155.1, read on the forward strand.
GGTATGTACTAACTAATAAGTGGATATTAGTCAAATAAGTTCAGCATACCCATGATACAGTCCACCGAACTCAAAGAGTTTAATAAGTAGAAAGGCCAAAGTAAGGACTCCTCAATCCAACTTGGGAGGGATAAGAAAACAATCACAGGAGGGGGATGGAGTGAGGGACCTGAGTGGGAAAGGGGACAGGGAGTGGGAAAGGTGAACCTGATCAGGTATGGGGTGGGGAAGAAGGACTGAAACTCTGAGGGACAGCTGAAAAAATGGAAGCAGGCAACCTCATAAGATAGGAGGTAGGGAGATAATCCAGAATGTTATAGAGGAGGTGAGAGAATCTCAGAACAAAAAGGGAGGGACCTTAGATGAAATGCAGTACAGTGGAAAGAGGGCACGTGGAGGAGAAAGCCCATGTTCAGCAGAAAGACAGGGCATCAAGTGAGGAAGAGAGTTGTCATCACACAGTCAAAAACTCTGACCCATAATTGTTTCTGTCTGGAAGAACTGCATAGACAAAATGGAGAAAAGCCTGGGGAAAAGGAGGTCCAGGGACAGGCCAAATTTGAATTCAGCTCAAGGGGAAACTCCAAGGCCTGACACTATTGTTGAGGCTAAGGAATGCTCACAAAAAGGAACCTATCATGCATGCCCTCTGAAAGACCCAACATTCAGCTGAAAGAGTCAGATGCAGATATTTACATCTTATCAATGAAGAGAGGTTGGTGACCCCTTGGTTAAATTAGGGAAAACTGGAAGAATCTGAGAAGCAGGCAACTCTGTAGGAGGACCAGAAGTCTCAATTAACGGGGACCTCTAAGATCTCCCGGATATTGAACCACCAAACAGGCAGCATACACCAGATGATATGAGGCCCACAACACATATATAGCGGAAAATGGCCAGATCTGAGATCAGACAGAAAAAATTGCACCTAACCCCTAAGTACTGGAGGCTCCAGTAACTAGGATGGGAGTGTGTGGACATCATTGTGGAGTTGAAGTAGGGGAGGAAGAATGGAATGGAAAACAGTCAGGGAGAGGAATGGGATAAAAATCTGGAGTGTAAAAAAATTAAATGAAATTTAAAAAATGAAAAATTTGTGTAATTTTAGATTCATTTTTATGGGAAAAATTTTGAATTACTTATTTTACTGGACGAGTCGGAAATGAATTTACATTTTTTACTAAGATGAATGCAGTACTACAATATACAAGTTTATATATATATATATATATATTAATCTTCTTTGGAGCAGTGTGCACTCAAAGATTTATTCATGTTGGTATGACACTTTTTCTTACTTTTAATATAGATTTACATTGCATAAAACTAGGATGGTAGTTTCTTCATATATACACTTATAGAGAAACATATATATTGCCAATATATCATTCAGAATGGTATAAGAGCTGTTGTTGCCTTTTTAATAATTTATTTTATTTTAACTTATATATGTGCTCAAAACTGAGGAGTTAGTTTAGTCTAAATATATGTGCATTTGAGCAAAAGGCCTTGAGTTTGGTTCCTTTTGATCTTCATAGATATAAACAACCAAAAAATCAACAGGACACAGTTTATTTCTAATCCCCGCATGGACTAGCTAGTTTATTAATTATACTGATATAAGTTTATATTGAACTGACTTCAATGACAGACTCTATCAAAATATATGGGGGAAATTGAATCTGAAAAACATGTAATCGTGACCTCTTCCCATTACATATCAGTATTCACAGCTCATATCCACGCATACATGAAAACGTACATGCACATATACTTCTACTCATATGATATATAATTAGAATTCTTTTTTTAGAAAAGAACTATTATTTTGCCTAGGATGCAGCAGCACTTCATATGTAGTTTGAGTTGGCTTCAAAAACACAGAGAAACACATGATTTATACCCACTCTCTACTAGGATTTTAAAGACACAGATCAATAGCCTTGGTTTAATTTCAGGTATATAAAGAGTAAATTTTATTCTGATGAAATATATATTTAAACATGTGAAAATAGAGAATATAATAGTTTTATATCATATTTCAAATATTTCAAATAAAGAAGGTATACATCAAGCTCTCAATTCAATGTGATTTCATGATTTTTTTCAATGTTGACTATCATTCATATTATGAATTTTGAATAGTTTGACCATAGGACCAAGTATAAATTGTCTGTGCTTGGGATTCCTCCTATATTTCTAACCACTAAATAGCATTTTGAATTCTGGACTTAGTCACAATAATAAGGTTCTTGTAATTAATCAGAATATTTAAACTATATTATGATAATTTTAGTAATTTTAAAAATGTGTTTGTGATCACCTTTAAATTATTGGATTTTTCCATTAACCATTTCATATACATAGTAAAATTTCATAATGAAAGCCAAGAATAGTTGGCTAAAGGACCACCTACTTTACAGACTCATGTAAATTGGTAAGTCAACTTAGTTCTGTCAGTACTGAAAATTTGTTTTATAACATAGAACTATAAAACAATCTCTGTTATATGAATATAGTTAGCACATGAAATTAAACTATTTGCTACTTTAATAGCAGAAAGATTTACATCGGTTATCTGTACAAGAGCCATACAATCAATTCATTACATACTCTTTAAAAATTCATATAAAAAATACAATTCCAGGTATAGATAGAGAAATCAGAAAAAAGAATTTGAAAAAAAATATGCTCTTAGCATAAAGCAATTTTGCATAGAAATAAAAGAAAATGAATAAGAAAGATTTGAATGTGAAATGTTTGTTAATAAATTAGATATGGTTGCCTATATGTTATGTCAATAGGTAAGGTTTTATTTGCAATTTTATTGTATTTATCCATAAGCTATATGGAAACACTTCATTCACTAGTTTATTTTTATTTGGATTATGGAATTCCCTTGTTCTTTCAGGTATCATATGCTATATTTCTTGGAAGAACTGCTCAATATTCATTATTTTTATTTTAATTTTTTTATTCACATTGTATCCTGATGACACACCCATCCCTCCTCTGTTTCTACTCCCACCCTAACAAATAGCTCCCACCATCTGCACATATTTTTTAGGAGAAGCAGAGTCCCCCTTTGCTAATATCCCACCCCCAGGCATTTTGTCTCATATGTCTAGGCACATATTCTCCCACTGAGGGACAACTGGCTGTCCAGGCAAGGGACAGGGATCAAATGACAGGTAACAAAAACCTAACACAGTCTCCACTCCAGTTCTTAGGGGACCAACTTGAAGACAAAACTTGATTTACTACAAATATATCTGAAGTATAGATTTAGGGCCTGAAAGGTCTCTAGTAAGTAGACCGTGCTCTATGAGTCCCTATGATCTCCTGTTAATTAACTCTGTGGGTCTTCATGTGTTGTCCTTTTCTCATCTCTCTTGCTCACTTCTATCTCCCACTTTTCCACAAGACTCCCTTAATGCTATACCTGATGTTGGACTCTGGGTTTCTATGTCAGTTTCAATCAGCAGCTGGATGAAATTTCTCAGGAAACAATTATGCTAGTTTCCTGTCTTCAAGCATAACAGAGTGTCATTAATAAAGTCAGGATGTCTCTTTCACATGAGATTGGTCTCAAGTTGGGACAATCGTGAGATGATAGCTAGTCCCCTTCTCTGCATCCTCTTATCCAGGCACACTTTGTAGGCAAGACAAATTTTGTGTTGAAGCTTTTGTGGGTGAATTGATGCCACTTTCTCTCCTCAGCAGTTCTGCCTTGGTGTCCGGAACCAAGCACTCTCTGTCACATGAATTTTTCTCAAGAATGCTCCACTTATTATATGGCCTCCTTCTCTTCTCAATTGAGCCAGTTACAACCTCCTGCACTGGGACACCTGTCCAGTTGTCTGGTCTTACTACTTTTACAGTCTGTCTCCAGTTATCTTTTCATTTCTTTTACTTTTAATTTTTGTCTCTATATTTTTTCCTCCATCTTTCAGTAAACCCACAATTAACAGTTTATGGCTAATGGGATGGTACTGACAGTGATAAATCAGTCCTGGGCCCTGGGTGACCTTCCTGCCTGCTTGTCTTTATAAGCCACTGCCCCAAAATAAAATCTGAGAGCTTCATCAATCCATAGACTTGCTTTTCTTCTTTGCACCTCCTTTTCCCTATTCTTTTATCCCCTCCCAGGTTTCCACTGGCCAGGGCACCTTGGTAGACTTGGAGGTGGCAAACTCAGTCTCTTTATTGACCTCTTGTAGGAATCTCAGCTAATGTCATCCCTCCTCTACTCCCTGTATCCTCTCCCATCCCAGGCCTCCAGTTAAGTAATAGAGATGCTCCTCCACTTATTTTCATTCTCATTCCCAGCTCTCACTGGCATCCCCTTTTCCAAAACCTGATCACCATCACTATCCCCCTCATCACCTTCTCTTCTCTTCTGCTCTGTCTCTCTGTCCATCTCTGATGATTTTCTAGTTATGAAAGAGATTTTTGAATCCTAGCTTTGGACTTCCATATTATCCAGTTTATTTGGGTCAGTGGGTTTTCCCATATTTGTCCTGCATTTTATGGCTAAATCATCATAGATGTGTCCATACCACATGACCTTCTGGCTCTGGGTTACCCCAGTCTGGCTGTTATTCTCAAGTTCTATCCATTCCGATGCAAAATTCATGACATCTTTGTTCTTTTTCCATTTATATTTCAAATAAAAATAGAATTATATTAGATATTTACTGTTATCTAGAATATGGGCTTGCCTTCCCCCTCTCTCTTACTCATAAACACATCCCATTCACACTGAATGTACACATTTTCAGGGTTAAGAAGCATTGCGAAAGTGGAATTACAGGTTGTCTTTGTTTTGAAAAATGTGACCCCACACATCATGAGATTTCCATACAAGGAACAAGTTTAATCTGTTGTACAAGAAAAAATATGTAACCCGTGCTGGGCTTGAATCCCACTAGTATTGATGTCTCCTGATTTTTGGGTTGGGAGTCATGTGTCAGTGCATCTAAACGTGGTAGACATGTCTAAGGTGTCAGGCACCTGTGTCACATTTCCCCAAAATAGTCAAAGGTTGATAGGATGGGTGACGGTGTCAGAATGAATCAATACTATGAACTTGGGATTCAGCACAAGAAAAAAAAAAAATTCAGTTGATGCATAGATACAGCGTGAGAAAAATAGATTGAACATGGTTTAGATTTAGGAACCAAAGAAACAATGCAATCATAAAGCAAAGCCCAAACCAAATAAAAGCAGCAATGTGGCATTGCTTGCACTAGAGTACAGTGGAGTAGATAATAATGCTTCCCGCATATTTCTTGAGATAACAACTGTAATTTTCTCGAGCTGCTCCACAGTAATTTGTCTATTAAGCTGAAAGACTGATGCCCTGATTTTCCTCTGTTAGTGGGAAGTATAATGTAAATACTGCGTGTGGGTACAACACAATCAGAACAGATTCGTGATTAGGTGAGAGACTGTAATCATGCCTTTGTTAACACATAACTACAAACCTCAATCTGAAGATGAATTTTCACAATATTTATCAGCGTTAAATTCATCAGATCAGGATACTTACTGCTTCCCTTTTCTTTTCTTCTTCTTCTTTTTTTTTTGATTTAGTTTTTTTATTGGATATTTTGTTATTTACATTTCAAATGTTATCTGCTTTCTCAGGTTTCTGTACATAAACCCCCATCCCATTCCCTGATCCCCTACTTCTATAAGAGTGTTCTGCTACCCACACAGCCACCCTTTCCTGCCTCCCTTCCCTGTCATTTCCCTTCTCTGACATCGGGACTTGGTGGGATTGAAGGCTTCTCTTTCCCTTGGCACTCGAGAAGGCCATCTTTGGCTAAATGTACAGCTGTAGCCTTGGGACCGTCCATGTTTACTCTTGGGTGGTAGTTTAGCCCCTGAGACTTCTGATTGGCTGATACTGTCATTCTTATTGGGTTGCAAACCCCATTCAGCTCCTTGAATCCTTCCTCCAACTCCTCCTGTCGCAACCCCTGTTCTCAGTCCAATGGTTGGCTGTGAGGATTTGCTTTTGCATTTGTCATGCTCTGGCAGAGCCTCAGGGGACAGCTATATCAGGCTCCTGTCAGCATGCACTGCTTGGCATCAGCAATATTGTCTGGGTTTGGTGGCTGTATGTATATGGGATGGATCCCCAGGTGGGGCAGTCTCTGGACCACCTTTCTTTCTGTCTCTGCACCAAACTTTGTCTCTGTATTTCCTCATGTGAATATTTCTGTTCCCCTTTCCAAGATAGACTGAAGCAATAGCACTTTGGTCATTCTTTGGTCATCTTCTTTATGTGGTCTAATTTTCAATTGTGTAGATATAACATATTAGTTTTATCCATTCTTCAGTAGAAGGACATCAAAATTGTTTCCAGTTTCTGGCTATTATGAACAAAGTTTGTATGAACACAGGTAAGAAGTGTCCTTGTGTTATAGCTTGACATCTTTGGGTATATACACATTAGTGGAATAACTGGCTTTTGAGTATAAATATTTCTAGTTTCCTGAAAGACTCTCAAAGTTGTTGTATAAGTTTGCATTCCCAACAACAATGGAGAAGTGGTTTCCTTGCTCTACATCTTTGCCAGTAAGTGTTATCATAGCTTTTTTTTTTTTTTTGATCTTAGGCATTTCGATGTGTATAAGATTGAATTTCAGGGTCATTCTGTTTTGAATTTCCATGATGACTAAGGATGTTGAACAGTTCTTTAATCTGTACATCATTCTTTTCAAAAGCTCTCAGCCCTTACTTTATGTTTGATTATGAAATGTTTATCTACCTATACTTTTTATAGATTTAAATATGTATATGTTATATTTATTCCAGCATTTTTAATGCATATGTCTGATACAGAGTGTCACTGTGCTGCTATGAAACTTTAAGTTCATTACTGAAATCATGCTTCCTCTCAGCATCATGCGAAGATCCAATCAGACACAGATCACATTTAGCTAGTGGTATTGTAAAATCTCTGCTTTACTAATTTTCATTTTTGCTTGGATGTGTACAAAATTGAATTGAAATTTAATAGTTTCTCATTTACTTCAAGTTTGTTTAAATCAATTTTAGATTTAACCTGTTTTTCTTACTTACCATATTTTTCTATGACAGCAAAATATTCAAACACTGAAGTATATTTACTTTCATTATTTAAAATGCTATTTTAATTCTAACATTCAACTATATGATACCACTCCCTCAAGTTCTTCAGATTCTTTCCCATTTTCTGCCCAACTTTAAGCTTTTTGGCAAAAATATACAAAAATCCAATAAAAAACAAACCCCTCAAAATAAAACCACTGTAGAATAAAACCATATTCAAAACAAACAATCAAAAAGAGCAAACAACATTAAACAAAACAACAAAAAGGGAGAAAAAAGCAAACCATAATCATATAAATGCACAGTCAAAAAAATCAGAAAATTGGGTAGTCAAATTATATTTTGATCAACAACTACTGAACCTAGGGCCTATCCTACTTGATGTACCTAGTTTTATTCTTTCTGGAAAGCTGAATTGTATCTCTCAGAGTAGTTATACTTGAGAGTTCAGTTGTTACTACATTTTTACTTATTTACTATTTATATATTTATTTTTTATTTATTTATCCATTCTTTCATTCCTTTTTAAAATATAATAAATAAAATATAATGAAACAAATTCTATCTATACTATTAGTATTCTTATCAATATTGTCACAGAGATATTGCATGCCTCAAAGTAACTGAGCAATGTTAATTGAGTCCCCAGAACCTGTTTGCAGGAGAGGATCTGCAAGCAGCTTCTGGAAACATGCTCCTACTTAATTCTGATTGGTAAATAAAGATGCCAGGAGCAGTTAGCTGGGAAGGAGAGGAAGCTGCATGATTGAAGGTTTCCAGGTTTGAAAACATAAGTAAGAGAAAAGATGGAGAGAAACAGTGAGGTAGCAGTGTGCAGGGGAGAAAACCAGAGACAGTTTGTAAAGAATCTGGAGAACATGGTCCAGAGAGGCTATTAAGTCCAAGGTTGCCAAAACAGAACAAGAAGTTAGTAAGTAGTAACTGAGAGTTATCTGTGGAAGGTAGAGTCTTACAGCATAGAGGTTAGGCAGTTGCTCAGGTATTGTACTCCTTAAGACATATTTAATATAGAGGGTGTGTGTTTTTCTTTCAAAGACATAAAGCATTGAATCATGTATGCACCAATGAACTATTTGAAACTTAATGCTAAATCTATTATAATGATATTGGGTAAGAAAAATCAAGAGAAGTCTATGAGCCCAAGCCAAGGCACAATAATCAGAGACCCAGTTATTTCTACAATTATATATGACATAAATTCTTATAACTGGAAGTTCTAGAATATGTGAGAAAGACCTAGGTCATTAACAAACACCCTGGAATGCAGCACTGTAAGTTATATATGGGCCCTGACATGATATATTCATTTTAATGAATTTCTAAATACTGTCATCCACAATGGGGCCTTGTTGAGTTTATGACAGAACCTTACAGTCTTGGCAACAAACTGGGTTGTTTGGCAATTTCTGTTCTGTAATGATAGCCCATTTGGCCCATAACTCAATTATCTGCAAACCCATTTCATTGCTGGAAGCTTTGTTTGGAGACATGTGATAGCCAGTTGAGGCACGTTATCTAGTGTTATCATTTAGATTTGATCCTCTGTCTGTCTGTGTGTCTGTCTGTCTCTCTGTCTGTGTGTCTGTCTGTTTGTCTGTCTGTGTGTCTGTCTGTCTCTCTCTGTGTCTCTCTCTGTGTCTCTCTGTCTCTTTCTCTGTTTCTCTCACTCTCTCTCTCTCTCTCTCTCTCTCTCTCTCACACACACACACACACACAGCATAATTTACAACTTTTTTATTGTATCACATTTTCCTATTACTCATCCAGTACCCCTTTAGGGCCCCTAATATTTATCTATTTACCTAGTATTCCTTTTTACAATCCACTCTCCTTACCCTAGCTGTGGCTCCTTTCTTCTCCCACCCTCCACTTGATTCCAGCCCAATTCTCAATATATTGGTTTTGTCTAGTCTCTTACTTATGTCAGAGTCTGCTTTATGAAACTTTTTGATTATCCAATATTGAAGAAAAGAGCCAAGTATTTACTTTAACTAATGAATACTCTGAACACAGCATCTGTGGCAATGTTTGATGGAAATGGCAAAAAAATATGTAGCAGATAATTTTTAAAACAGCAGATATTTTGTATTATTTTTTCATGTTCCTCATATAATGTATTTTATTACAGCCTTTCCAACAATTCCAGATCTTCCTGTCTCCATGCCACTAATATTTCATCCACAATTAGTTGTGTACAGGCAACTATCATTGGGTCTGTCTCACTCCCCCAACAAAAAAACAAAACAAAAAATATTACCAAATTAAACACCTAAGAATGCAAAGGAAGAGAAGAATGGAACAAAAACTGATCTGTTTTCAGTGTTCATTTCCTTGGGTGCTGCCCTGAAATGCAGTGGATATAACCAGTATTACTCCATTGGACAACACAGATTTTTCTTTTCTACACAGAAGGTATGATTTACAGTGTCCTGGTTAAGGATGGCATTTTGTGCCTACTTTTCCTCTTAGCACTAGTATTTCTTTCTGTTTTGAATCTGTCCTGTCCCCGGGTGTGTTGCTATAGTCTCTTTTCGTTTTATAGCCAATGCTGGGGAGAAATTTAATGAATACATCCAAATGAGGACTTAGAAGTTTGTGAATATAGATGGTCTCATGTCCATGTACTCACAGATACCTTAAATAGACAATTCCATCCATTTACCTGCAAAACTCAGGATATCATCTTCTTAATGGCTGGATAATATTGCATTGTGTAAATGAACCACATTTTCTCTATCCATTCTTCTGTCATGGGACATTTAGGTTATTTCCGGCTTCTGGCTTTCACAAATAAGGCCACTATGAATATAGGAGAACCGGTGCTGCTGTGGCATGGTGGGGCAATTATTGGGTATATGCCCATGTGTGGTATTTCTGGGTCTTTAGGTAGATTTATTTCCAATATTCTGAGGAACCTTCAGAATGATTTCCTAACTAGTTGTACCAGTTTGCAATCCCACCAACAATTGAGGAGTGTTCCTATCTCTCCACATCCTTGCCAACATGTATTGTCATCTTACCCATTCTGATTGGTATAAGGTGGAATCTCAGGGTCATTTGGATTTGCATTTCTCTGATCACTAAGGCCTTTGAACGTTTCTTTAGGGGCTTCTCAGTGATTCAGTGTTCTTCAGAAAGCCCTGTGGCTGTGAAGTTATATTTAATCATTGTTTTCTTCTCATGTCTCTGCTGATTCTAGCCTGAACAGGGGTAACCATCCTCATCAGTCTGTTCTTTCCAATAACTCTCTTGTATGTTTTTTGATATGTGCTATGCCTTTCTGGTATGCTTTTGTCTCTCAAATGCCAGGAAACTTTCCCACTCATAACTCTAATATTTTCGAAGGCAGGGAGATATTTTACCTGGCCCACGGACACTATCATCTCGTTGATCTTCTCAACACAAAGAAAAATTACACTTTCAGTTTTATTTGTTATTATTCTAGTGCTAAAAGTGTCTTAGAGATTCATGTTATATTGTCATGGATAAATTGTCATTTCACATTGGCAAATTTTGTTTTTATAGTTTTTCACTATTCTCTGTCTGTCTATCCTTTTTCACAAGTTCAGATAAGCAATGAGGGTATTAGAAAATCAATTGTCTCTCTGTGCTATAAAATTAGTATTTCATACTTTCATTGAATGAAATTTTCCCTCCAGACTTTCTTGTCAATCTTTGAAAATAATTCTCCAAATGACAGACCACTATCTCTTATCACTTCAATAGCATTCTCTTCACAGTAGTTATTTCTCTGTCACACATATTTTTGTAGTTAAAAAGCTTACAAAAAAACTAAAGAAATGTTCAACATTCTTAGTCATCAGGGGGATGCAAATCAAAACAACCTTGAGATTTTACCTCTCACCAGTCAGAATGGATAACATCAAAAACTCAGTTGTCAGCAGATGCTTATAAGATTGTGGAGAAGTAGGGCTACTCCTCCATTGCTGGTGGGATTGCTAGCTGGTACAAAAACTGTGAAAATCAGACTGTTTGTTCCTCAGAAAATTGGATATAGTACTACTTGATGGTCCAGCTATATCACTCCTGGGCATATAGCCAAATGATTCTCCAGCACATAGCAAGGACACATGATCCACACTGTTGATAGCAGATTTATTTATAAAAGTCAGAGCTAGAAAGAACCCAGATGTCCTAGAACAGAGAAATGAATACAGAAAATATGGTACATTTTCACAATGGAGTACTACTCAGCTATTAAAAAAAAAAAACATGACTTCATGAAATTCTTAGGCAAATTGATGGAATTAGAAAATATTATTCCTGAGAATGAGGTAACCCAGTCACAAAAGAACACACATGGTATACACTCACTAATAAGTGAATATTATCCCCAAAACTTGGAATATCAAACATACAGTTCATAGACCAACTGAAACAAACAAAGTAGGAAGATCAAAGCATGGATGCTTCAGTCCCTCTTAGAAAGGGGAACAGAATGCTCAAGTGAGGAAATACTGAGACAAAGTGTGGTGCAGAGACTGAAGGAAAGGCCATTCAGATACTGCTGTACCTGGGGATCCATCCCTTTCACATATACCAAACCTATACACTATTGCAGATGCCAAGAATTGCTTGCTGAAAGGAACCTGATATTCATGTCTCCTGAGAGGCGCTGCCAGAACTTGACAAATTCAGAGGTGCTTGCTCACAACCAACCATTGAACTAAGCACAGGATCCCCAGTGAATGGGGTAGAGAAAGGACTGAAGGAGCTGAAGAGATTTGGCAACCCCATATGAAGAACAAAACTATCAAACAACTGGATACTTCCAGATCTCCCAGGAATTAAAACACCATCCAAAGGGTACACACATTGGAGGAACCATATCTTAAACTGCATATGTAGCATATAATGGTCTTGTTTGATGCCAATGGACGGAGAGTCCCTTGGTCCTGTGTATGGGAATGCAGTGCAGGGAGGCAGGAATGAGTGGGAGGGGGGCATTACACTCATAAAAACAGGAGGACAGGATAGGGGATTTCTTGAGGTGAAAAAAAGAAGTGTGATAACATTTGAAATGTAAATAAATGAAATATCCAGTAAAATTTATTTTGCAAAAAATATGTTCAAATTTTCAAAGTCCTCAGTGAGCAGGGAAAACGCAAATCAAAAGAACCTTGAAATTCCACCTGGATGATCATAATGGCTAAGATCAAAACCTCAGGAGATAGCATATATTGGTGAGAATTTGGAAAAGAGGAACGCTCTACATTGCAGGTGGGATTGCAAAATGTTGTTCTTCTTATGGGGAGGCAAACCCATTCAGATTCTTAGATTCTTACCCTAATGCATCCATAGGGGTCCCCACCCTCAGTCCAATGGTTTGCTGTGTCTGTTTCTGTCTCAGTCAGCTTCTGGTATATTCTTTTTTCCTTCCACCAATCAATCACCTATAATTTTTATTTTAAACCAATTGAGTTCAACTAGTTCTGATTATAGGTACATAAGTATAAACTCATTAACTTGTATATTGGCATCCTAGAAACAGTGTGTCAAACCCCAAGAAAAATCTATCTCTATCCTACATTCATCCTCTGCAAATCAAATCATATAACAGAAATTTAATTTACCTAGTCTTTCCATGCTTAAATTTTTATTTCGCTTCATTTTGTGTAAGTTTTATGCTGATATCATCTACAAAAAGTGTAGAGCCTGACACAAATGGATGTAGCAGGTGACATGGAGATCAATTCCACTGGACCACAGCTTATATTTTCTCTGAAGCACTGAGGATATTTATTTGTGTCTGAACTCAGAAGAGGAAGCAACATTTCCAAAGGGCCACAGGATTAATTTGTATTTCCTACAGCAACAATTATATCATTTCTTATTTGCATTTCAAGGAAGTTCTAAGACATAAATATGCAAGAAAAATGAAAGAAAACTATTTTAAAAAATTATATTGTAAGGTTTAATGATTCCATCTCTAGTACCATCTTAGACAGTGTTCAGGTAAATGGGGAACACAGACCTTGCTTTCCTCCCTATAGGTACCTTGTAGTTGCAAATACTAGACTGTATAAAGTATAGAAAAAGTAATCTTTTATATATGATTATTAAAAGCAAACCTCAAAAACTTAATAAGCTGAATTATATCCTATTTCATCCCTTGTTATTTCTTATTTCCTTTTCTAGTCCATATATATATATATATATATATATATATATATATATCATGCTATTTATAGTCATTTCACCGTGGTGTGTACAAATATGTAAAATTCTATACTCTAAAATGTTACTGTCTGAGAAAGAACTGAAAGAGCTTGAAGGGGCTCGAGACCCCATATGTACAACAATGTCAAGCAACCAGAGCTTCCAGGGACTAAGCCACTTTACCTAAAGACTATCCATGGACTTTACCCTGGACTCTGACCTCATAGGTAGTATTGAATATCCTAGTAAGAGCACCAGTGGAAGGGGAAGCCCTGGGTCCTGCTAAGACTGAACCCCCAGTGAACTAGATTGTTCGGGGGAGGGCAGCAATGGGGGAGGATGGGGAGGAACACAATAAAGAAGGGAAGGGAGGGATTAGGGATGTTTGCCTGAAACCGGAAAGGGAATAACACTCAAAAAGTAAATAAGAAATACTCAAGTTAATAATAATAAACAAAAAAACAAAAAAAAAACATCAGGTGCAAGAGCGAAGCACATTAAAATTATGAAGAGATTAACTTTTAAATAAGCAAACTGTTACATGTGTGAGTACTCAGAGTGGCTGACAGATAATAAACATTCCTGTGTTCTTGTTATCTCCAAAAAAAAATTTTACTGTCTTTATTGTTTCAATATATTTCAGTAAAATGCAATAGTGATTCTAATGATTAACGTAGATTCTCCAGTTCTTGACTTACCAAACTTTTGTGGTTATTGTTTCTTTATATAAACTTAGACAGATAATATCACTAGAGAAAAAGCAGGACATATATTTGTGGGTTTCTATATGTCCACAGCTTGGGCCACTCTACCAGCATCTGGGGTCAATGTAAACACATTCTGTTAGTGATGTTATTAATTAAGCTATTTTTTGATCCAGGTAATTTTTTCCTGTTGTATATCTTTCCCCCAGACCACTACAGAACACCAAGGATTTTAGTAATAACAAAGGCAAAAGGAAAGGCAAATATTGAACAACAAAAAACAGATATTTTAATTAATCATTTTGTTAGTTTACATCTCAAATAATATTCCACTTCCCAGTTACCCCTCCACCCACTCCCAACCCACATCCAACCTCCGCTGTCCCCTTTATCTACACGAGGGTGCTCACCCACCCACCAAACCTCTCCTGATCCACTCCTCCAGTGTCCCCTAAAAAGTGGCATCAAACATCCCCAAGACCAAAGTCCTCCCCTCCCATTGCTGTAAGGAAAGGCCATCCTCTGATACAAATGTATCTGGAGCCATGGATTACTCCAAGTATACTCCTTGGTTGGTGGTCTCTTCTGTGGGATAGGTGGTCAGGCCAGCCTATGTTTTTCTTCCAATGGGATTGCATATGGCTCTGCTCCTCTAGTTTTTGCACCGACTCCCACACAAGGTTCCCTGAACTTAGTCGAATGGTTGGCTCCAAACATCCATATCTGTATTGGTTCATTGCTGGTTGGACCACCCAAGGACCTCCTTCACCATATTCCTGTATGCAAGTAAGTGCCTCTTGAGCACTGCAAGAGTGTCCACTTTTGTGTCTGCAGACACAATAGATCCCCATGTGCAAAAAACAGTTTTATAGATAATTTAATTGAATATGGTGTGGGGCAGACAACTAACTGCTGACAACTGGAATTTTGTCACAAACTCTCACTTGATCTGTAACTGTGTCAGGTAGTCTCATTAGAATTTCTTTCAATGGCTCTTCATGTCTTATACATGTTTTTCTGTGAGTTCAGAGGACAAAAGGCATGCCAATTCAGCAAGACATTATTTCCAAACTATCTTCCACATTTTTTTGCATTATACCCAAATTATATTCCCATTCCTACTTTCATTCCCCTCTTTTCAACAGATTGCTATATGTATTTCATCAGGGACTGAATGAAGAATATTGGCAGAGACATAGCTAACAGTTAAAACTCACTGAAGTAGAGAACATTTTTTCCTAAAAAACATTTCTATGTCCAATGATGACTTGACCATGATATGCATTTCTAAATATGAACAAAAGGAACAATTGAGGACCAAGTGGATTTTTGAGACATTTAACCCAAATCTTACTTAGCAGAATACTAGATTTAAGGTCAGTCTCTCTGTATCTGATAATGAAAAACCTTGTTAATTTGAGTCTGTCTAAGGTCCAGTCTTTTGTCTTCCATAATAACGAGGTCAGGTATTGTATAAATTATCAGAATTCCCAAAATTACTGTTCTTGGGGACTCCAATCTAGAATTTTAGAAGACCTATATTCAAATTAAAATGTGTGATTGGAAACCATTGAGAAAAGCATGATTGTACTGAATTTTCAATGGCCAATTTGAGCTGAGAAGAAGGAATTATCCATGACCAACTAATGTATTTTCAGACTCCAGTAAGTTTTTACCTACAGCAAAAATAAATAGAACACAAAAATTCTCTTACTATGGATCTGTATGTTTGGGTCTTTCATAACTCTGAGATGATTTCTCCTCAATAATCCTTGGATCAAGCCTATACCTTGAATGAAGCTCAAGGAACTGATTTACTTTAGATGGGTGGTGCAGGATAGAGTCCCCTAAATATATCCTAAAATGACCAATATGAAAAGTAATTATTTTGCTCAATTTGGTCTTATCTGATACATAGATTTTAGGACAATAAACTGGGAATAGCTAAGTGAAGCTGTATGATTCTAAGCTCTTTGGCAATATGTAAATATTCAAAGTCTCAATATCTTCAGCTTGCAATAATCTTGAATTTTTCTGATGTACTAATAACAAATAACATCTAGTTACAATCAGTTCAAAGTTGGAAAGGTCTGACAATAAAAAAAGAGGTGACTTGAGTGTGTTAGGAGAGGCAAATAAATTTGTTATGGATCAAAATTGTTGTGAGATGACTGATTAGGGGATACATTTGAACACAATCACAGAGATACAAGAAGATATTCTTTGTGCTTTCATAGTGGCCTCAGTAAGAGGGGCATGGATCTCTTGCCTCAAAGAATTACCACCATTGGGAAGATGCATGTTTAGGAACCTGCGACTATTTTTTCCTGAGGACTATATAAGGGATATAATGCAAACTATATAAAGGATCTAAATAGAATCAGAGGTGGGTTCATTTGGTTTGGCTGCCTAGTAAAGGACAGTTATTCTGTTTCAAATGCTCCCATAAATATGTGTCCTCTTCTCCCCTTCAGCCACTCTTCTCCATGATTATATGCAAAGACTCTTCTGGCCTTAGTAAAGACACTGGAGAAAAAAATGTTAATAAAAGTAACTAAGCAAGTGCCTCAGTGTAGAAAGTTTGAGTAAATTTCTGAATCCTTGTGCCATTTATCTAGCACTAAAATATTGAGTATTCTGGGAAAAGAATTTTACTGCAAATGAAGGAGACAATAGATTCCATAACACTGAGAATATGACACCAACACTAATAAATCATGGAAAGATTTATACTCATACCAATTTAAGGTCTACACAAGTCTTACCAACAATTGGAAAAGCAAAAATGATCATCTTACATGTCTGGGAGGTTGGAAATGGCAGGTTCTCATTTGGTTGTTCATAAACATTTATTTTGTAACACTTACAGTTACTCCAATATTTGTATAATCTAAAAGATATGGAATATTCTTTCTTTATGATAGTTTTTTCTCCCTATTATATATTGGCATTTAGATTCTTTTTCATTTTCTAGTTATTCTGACATAAAAAAGTTAAGCATCGATTATCAATAAAATCTAGATATGTGAGGTGAATTATTGACTCACTGTGTGTTTCCTTGCTTACATTTTGAGAATTTAATAAAAAATGAATACAAGGGAACATTTACTCAAGTAAGTACATTCTCCTCCCTCCAATCCTCCTTGTCACTTCCCTAAAAAATTCTCTTTCTCCCAGATCCACTCTGCTTCAATTTCTCTTCAGAATAAACATGTGTAAATAGATTATGGGAGAAAAAGAATGATTTCACGGCACGAAATCCCTCATATTGTATCTGGACTAGGTAAACCAGGAACAAGTGTGAACATTGATCCTGTTAAAATGCAGTTCACAGAATCTACATAGCAGTACTCATAGTGGCTCACAGAGACTGAGGAGACTACAAAAGATGCTGGAATGATTTGAGTCAGGCCTTCTGCATAAACATTGGTGGTGTTTAGATTTGTGTTCTTGGGGGACTTCCAACTGCATAAATCAGGCAATGACCCAGAGACTTTAAGTATCAAAAGATTGTTTTGTTTTGTTTTTTCAAATGATGCTTTCTACTCAGGAAGGCAAGATTAGGAATTATGTAAAGTTGCTGGAATTAGATAAAGTATTCATTTTCAGAGCTTTCCATATAAGCAAAAAAATATGTGCTTCAGGTGTAGGAACAAGCAAACAGTCCAGCATCAAAAGGAGAAGCAGAAGAGGTAAAACACTGGGGTTCTGTATTCATACTGCTCTGTTCTGAGCACTAGCTGTTATTCCTTAGTAAATTCTAGACCCCTATATTTAAGAGTATGGCTTATATCCAGTTTCACTTCTATTCTATTCTACACAATACATTTCTCCCTTTAACATTCTACATTAGTGTACAAATCTTCTTGTCAATAGAGTGAGGATTTTTATAAAGGTAAGAAATTACTGTTATCCTACAGGTAAACAGTATTATTAAAAAATGCTTACATGTCAGTCATATCATGCATTCCTGTACCATGATAACCTTTAAATGTATTAGTGATTCCAGTCCCAGATAGACAGCCTTTTCCAGAACAACTTATATATTTTCTTGTTAAAATTTCACAATCTCTTTCACTTTTTTCTGTGAGAAGGCTTCTTGATCTAATCTTGTATACTCAGCTTACTGGTTTTGCAGTAAATTACAGGAGGAATTGTGGGTTGTGGGTATTGATATATGTTTTTTTTTTAAAACTGGATAGTCATTAGCAAATAACAGAGGACCAAGAGCAGGCAGAGCAGATGTTTTTGTAACTTGTTGACCATGTTTGAAAGAAATAGTGAGTTGCATATAAATAGTTTCTGCTCACTGATTCTCTAATTGGTGCTGAGATAAAAGTATTCATTTCTAAGAGGGAGCATCTATTTCCCAGAAATAACTCCATCCTCTTCATCTAACAAGAAAATGTTGAGCACCAAATTCAAATCAAAGAGATGAACAAACTTGACAGTCATCTATGGCTGACAATTCTAATTTTTCCTCTAAGATTTATGAAAATTACTATCTTAACCAGGAGTATTCTTCATGCAATACAACTGACATCTTGTGGAATTTGGCTGTGCCCACCTGTGAAATATTATCCCAGCTTCGCTTAATAATTATTTTCATACACATATAGATGAACAGTCTGACAAGAGACCACTTATCTGTTCTATTATTACATCCATCTCTTCTATAAATGCTATACTTCAAAGAGGTGTAACATTCCATATAATACTATAATGTGTGCGTGTGTGTGTGTGTGTGTGTGTGTGTGTGTGTGTGTGTGTGTGTGTGTGTGTGTGTGTGTGTGTGTTTTTGAAATCCATCATTCCTATTGGGAAAGTCTATCTTTTGCAATATTTGTGTTGAAGCTATAACACTCAAATAAGTAACTCATCACCTATGATTTGCAAATGTGTCCCTGAGTCTCACATGTTCCTAGGAGCAAATATTGTAGATATTTTATATTGCATTGATCTTGGTACCTAATGGGGGAGATTTAGATAATTATTTCCATCCATCTACAATGGAAAAAAAGTAGCACTTAGGGTAGTTGTGAGGTTATGACAAAACTAAAAACAAGTTTCAGAAGATAATTGATGAATTGTTTGAGATAGGAAATGCTATGAGCAACTGAAGTTTATTGAATATGGGAGTAAATTTTAAAGTAGATATTTTTACATATTTGCTTTTCTTTATTCTATTTAAGTGAGAAAAATGGCTCAGGGAGTGGTCAGTTCATAGTCATTGAGTTACATAACTTATTTGAGGCAAATGTGGCAGTAAATAAATCAAGGTAGATCAAAGGACAAAAATCCTTTTCCATGTGGTATTCCTTGACATTCCTGATTTATGGGCTAATGTTTGGCTTATGCACTAGATGTAACACATCGGGGAAAATATATCATTGAATAGCTAGAAAGGCAAGGCAGATATTTTCTTTTCTTTTTTATTAAATATTTTTTTATTTACATTTCAAACGTTATTCCCTATCCTGGAATATTCCCTTTCCGAAACCAAAACCAAATGTAAAAGAAATGCGGCTACCCTGTGGTAGCTACTGGTTAGGTTTCCAAAACTAGAGCCAATGTTGAAGTTTTCCTTACCATCTTTTTCTCTGGTTAAAATGAAAATTAAATTGTCCTTTCAGAACTCCCATCCTAAGTAGTCCAGTAAGTAGTCCAGTTTTGTTGGAAGTAACTTCACCTCCGTTTCTTGTTGTAAAGTGCTACGGAAACTTGAATCAGACAGCTCTCTTTTGTTTGTCAATCAGCATTTCCATGTGGCCATCAATGAGAAGTCCCCCGCATGAAATAAATATGATACTTGAAAATAATGTCATATTAATTAATTAAAGCAAGAGTAGAGTTGTAAGAGCATCTTTAACTTTTCCCATAGGTGAAAAAATTGTTGTGACTGTCAATTGACTTTAAGCCAAACAATTAATCCCATTTCTCTGCAATATCAGATTGTGAAAGTGAAATAAAATAATAAAAAAGGCAACAAGCTCTATCATCTTGATAACAGCTCAGCAGTGTGAAATATTAATTACCAGTTGCCATCTAGTCTATCAAATATCACATAGAAGCAAAGATAATGACCAATACTGGAGACAAAATCACCCTAACTAGGGTTAGTTTTCTCAGTACTGACAGGAAGCTACACCCTCTGTGGTTTGCAGATCCTAACTGTTCCTTCTCTATGCACTACCCAAGATATGAGCTGATGCCATGACCAAAGCTTTGATTCTGACTCTGAGCAGGAACCTGATGTTCGCATTACAGGGTAACTGCTGGACAGAGTGGTGTGCATTGCCCGCTCACCTGAATTCAAGTCTTACACTCATTGTTCATGTGTGGCTTCCCACATTGCCTCACAGAAATGTAGGTCATAGTACAGCTAGAGACTGGCTCCAGACACTGAGCAGGTTGTCACTCATCTTTAAAAGTATGTACCCACTTTATTCTTATATAAGGAATAAAACTTGTTTGAGAAAAATGAATGCATCTGGAAATAACCATCTTAATTGGCTTAAGTTAATCTTCGAAAGACAGACAGTACGTGCTTTGTTACTTTGGTAATTCTTGGACATTGTATAGATCTCTAAAATCCTGTATTGAGTGAACGTTGAAATGAAACTGTTTCAGGAAACAAAGATAACGGGGGGCAGGTATGGGAAAAGAGGTGTGTGTGGGATTACAGAAAATGATTTAATCAACATACACATTAATACTGTTATGAAAATGTATTTACAGAAAAGAGTACAGTTTACAATGAATGCCCATCACTATAACAATATAAATTAAAAGGAAAACTATTTTAGAACGCTAAACGTATAGATGAGTCCACATGCTAGAGTGTTTAGATACCTATGAATATTGAAACAGTTACATGTCTAATGAAGCAAATAATAAAACATCAAGGCCTGTGTTTCCAAGCCTGCCCTTCTGTTTCATTTCATGTGCTAGTAATTTATTTTTACATTGTTTTCTTAAATATATTTTTTCCAAGGTGTACTGGAACTAGAGCAGGCTGGTTGTCATGGAAACTTTAAGAACATTGATCTACAATGGCACTGAGGCAATGGGTTTACTTTTCCTATCAGTCAAATGAAACATAAAATAAGGCTGGGCAAAGTCCTTTTACCGTCTGGATGACAGCATCATGAGGTCTCCTGGGCCAGGCCACTTTGTCTATATAACTTTAGTAATGTAAACACGGTTATCACATCTGTAGAGGGTGTATTTTGTGCATCTAAATGGCAAACTGTGTGTCTTACACATGAAGACAGCTTCAGGTTTTGCCTTCTGTTCATAAGAAGTTTCCCTTTCCAGGTGAAAACCAATGACGTTACAGGGCATTTCACACTGGACCGTGTTGTTTATCACCGGAAGATGGGCTTTCTGCACTGACCTCATGGATCTGGACGGAGTGTGGGTTTCATTATTTCTCAAGTGTCCCTACATGGTGCAGCAAATCAAAGATTAATTATTCCATTTTCTGTCTACACTCTCCTACTGGATGCCTGACGACATACTTCCCTCTAGCCCAGACAGAAACTCTGTGCGTGTGCTCGATAGCTCCTTTAGGCTCATGGGAGATGTTTCACCTCAAGGCAGATATTTTTGTGTGTAATGAAAGTTTTATTTGTAGGCAAAGAGACAGACCTGAAGGAGACTGCTGAAATAAATTTGGTAGTATGCGAACAAACATTGCTAGACTTAGATCTTTGGAATTGAACTCTAACAAATTTGTTAACTTAGAACAAAAGAGAAATTGAACTGCTTGTCCTTTATAGTTGCTAGTAAGCCAATTGTTCAATGGTATTAGTTCAATATGGTGCCACTTTCATTTTTATCATGAACTGCCTATTATCTTCCAAGTTCCTTATTACAGTATACTAGCAAAAGGTGGTACCAAACTTTCATGATATCAATGCATAGCACCTGTATAGGAAATCGATATACGTCTAGCAATGAGAGGCATAAAGATATACCTACTATAAAAGAGCAAAATTTCCAAGAAACACTCCTGTAGCCATTCCAGGCACTACTGGGAGCCATTTGAAAAGACATTTGTAAGCTAGGATAGTGATTTCTCACATCTTAACATGCAAAACGGTGTAGACTAGTCTAGAAGTATTATAAGGGGAAATTTCTAAGATACAAAAGTTGTGTAAAGAAAAAGCAAGGCGCAGGAGCCATATTCATCACTTTAACTACTGATGGAGTAATGAAGCAGAGGTCTGTGGGAAATATCTAGGAGATGGAAGTGTAATGACTCAGAGAGAATGACTAAGGTTTCACACTTTCACACACCTAATTAACTAAGTACTTCATACTTATTCTATTTATCCTACATTAATAGGTGGAAGAAAAAAATCGATGCTAACAGATCACTCTACACATGGTTTACTATACCTGGCTTATATTTAGTGTCACATTAGCCATGATATTTTTGAAACATGATCAGAATAATGATGAACTTGAAAGTAATTCACCAATGTATCCTCTCTGCACTTATACTGTTAACTATAGAATAGTGGCTCAGGCTTTTGCCTCATCATTCTGTCAATGCAGTATTTAAGGTGATGTATTTGTTTGTTTGTTTTTATGTAGATAACATCATGATAATCTTTGAGTATTCTTCAGATTTGGAGACTCATTTAAGAGGATTACTTGTGTTCCTGAAGAATCAATCACAAAATATCACTTCACAAAGCTTGCAGAAGACAGGGTTTGCTGTAGAATTTTTGGAGCTTATGTGGTGTGAAGAAGAAGTGAAACTTAACAAAGTTATCAGGAAAGATTAAAATGGTATTGGTCTTTAAATATTAAAATATAAACAAAGGTAAAAGCTGATAATTTTATAGGCTTGTGAATTGTGAATGTCCATCGTGATTTGCATCATTATAAATTGTTGGCTACCTTTTCAAAAAAACCCACTCTTGGGCTACCTGTCCAGTTCTTTTCTCATCTATTTAATCAAAACACACATGTACTGGGCAAGTGTCATCCAGTCCTGCCTGCTTTGTCTACATTTACTACAAAGCCATGCTTATGTGCCTGGAAACACCTCTAGTTCCACTGGACCCCCATCACAAAAAGGGAGAATACATTATCCCTGTGTTTTTAAATGTTTCTCTTTGATAAATCCCTCAGTCTACTTGGAGGATAACCCAGATTGAGATTCTTGGTGTAATATTTACTCTTTTCTACTCCCTTGCCTATGTCATGCAGGGACGCTACAATTACTTGTTGCCCATGAGCTCTTCCATTCAAATCCTAATTTCACGACTCTGTTCTGATATCTAATCAAGTGTCTACATTACCTCATACTTAGTGATATTCTTAGTGAAACATGACCTGTTTAAATTGCAACCTCAACAAATAGTCTCAATGACCAAAATATAGCACTCAAACATTCCCAACACATGGGCAAGTGGTCTGAGTATGTAGGCTTTGTTTATACTTCTTTCTAATGTTCCCTGTGGAGATCATGCCTCATTTACCAGGATCTCCTGGCAAAAGCTCAACCCCTTCTTGAAACTGAGGAGGAACTGATCCTTTTGCTATCACGCTTTTCAACTTCTATATAGAGGATATGGCTATTTAAGGCTTTCTTCTGCCTAGATCGATCAGCATTCTCTTAGCTGGACCTCCTATTCTAATCCTGACACAACTGCAACATATTTCTCCTCATCACCTCTCACAGCTCGTATCCATTTCCATACAGATATCCTCTATCTTCTCAGAAAAGTGTCAGGTCCTGGCAGCCATCCTGCATGCCATTTTTCTATGGCTGAGATCTCCCAGATAGAAAAATGCCTTGTATTTTGTTTTTGTTGTCCTTGTTGTTTCTGAGAATTAATGATGTCTCATTCAATCCTATAATCTCACCAAGATTAGCATCTACATCATTGTTTCATATATTCTCACCACTATTTAAATGATGAAAGTCTATTAATCTCAGCTACCCTGTGTGAAATATGTTCATCACAGATATAATTGTAATCTGGTAGGAGTAGATGCAATTCCTCAGTTGTCCCCATGTCTGAAAATATCAGGCTAATTTTGAAAATCAATGCACTTCCAGGTTTGCCCATGAAAATTGTACTAATTCTTATGATGACAGGCTTGTCCTTGCCTCTCACTAATTCTCCCAGTCAGGACCTGATGTTCAAAAAAAAAGTTTGGTTGATGGCCTTCAGTGTTCCCAGATAGATCTCTTGAATGCAGCATTTAAGGCATTTAGTGAAAGAGAAACAACAACAACAACAGCAAACAACAACATGATATATAGCATTGTGGACCCAGCTCTATGATTAATGACAATGAGTCATAAAAATACACCACATGGAAATTGCTTTAAATGTAGCAAAGCTGGGCATTGTGTGAAAAACTGTCCTTAACTTCATCTACTACCAGGGTCTGGCCCAAAATGTGGACAAGCAGGGCACTGAGCAGTTGACTCTCTGACATTGCCTAGACAAGATTAAATTGTCCTGTAAGATTCCTTCCCCACAGAAAAGACTTCAGCATCTGTTTGGCCTGGCATCTAAAGATTAATGCTGACCTGGGATCTTTGATCCAAATAAAATCAAGATTACCATGGAGGAGCCAAGGGTTTTCACTTACATAGTCAATAAGTCTTCATAAGAGATTCACTGGTTACTTAGTGATCTGAAATAAAGTAAGTTGAGTGTGTAATGGCAGGCCCCATGCCAAGGTGTACCCCTTAGAAATTACACTATGAAACAGCTTTGACATAATAGGGATCATTGGGGGAATGTATAAAAGAAAGCCATGTTGATAGATGAGAACAGAGCCATGAGGGTATAGAATGTGGTTGTAGAGAAGGTCAGAGAGGACGAGAGATTTAATGTCAAACAGACACACTCACATGGGGGGGGGAGAAAGAGGGGGGAAAGAGGAGGAGGAGGAGGAAGACTGGAGTTGTAGTCCTTATATCTCATGCAACTTTTACCTGTCCCAACTGGTTGAGTCAGCAGGTGAGGACATAAGCAATTACTAGATCATGAAGGGTAGCCAAATGGAGTCATGTACACATTATCTTTCCTCCCATTTTGCTTAATTAAAAATGAGGAACTAGACAGGGGTGATCTTGGGGGTGAAAATAAAGGCATTGCTGTATTTTTAGACTGAGTCCCAGTAATTGGGGTAGGCACCATCATGGAGAACCCACAAAAAATGGGATGCTGCTCAAGTCCTGAGAGATCTGGCTATTTAACTGTGTCCAGGATCTGTGGTGCCTTCTGTCACTAGAAAACTGAAGGTATAGTTTAAGCAATTAGTGAGGCTAGACCACACCATCTGTGGGTATCCACTCTGGAGTGGCCCTGGATGCAGATCCGGAGGACACAGCTGGACTTGGAAGGATTCTGAAACAGAATATCTTTATATCTATATATCTATACATCTATCTATATCACCTATCTATCTATCTATCTATCTATCTATCTATCTATCTATCTATCTATCTATCTATATATATGTATTTATATCTATATTTATATCTATCTATATATCCATATTCATATCTATATCTATATCTATAACTATATCTATATCTATATATCAGAAGATAAAGTCAAGAAGGTTAGGAAGAAAATTATTTTTTGGGTGTACTTTTGAAACTTGTTTCCCCTAAAGAGGGAAATGGTTAGAAATAGAAATTCATCCCTAAATGTTGGAAAAGGGGAAGGAATATCACCCTCTGAAATAGGTCATCAATGGGAGACATGAGGATATTAATTAACACAGGCACTTCTATGGAGTCTGACATGCATAACAGCTAGATTCAAGTCTTTTTCCTGAAGCTTAGAGGAATCTTGATTTTCAATGTGACTATTAATCATAAAAGAGGAATTCTTCACTTATTTGTAATGTTGGGTATATGTAGATTTAGCAAAATGAGAAAATCTTTAAGTGTATACTTAAAACCCAGCCAAATTACACTTAAAATTTTGAGCTTGGAACTATGATAGTGTGTAACATAGTGGAATGTTTTGCAGAATTAGCCTAATAATTTATCATTAACCCACTGATTACTGTTAGAAGTCTGAAGTTTTGAGATCCTAATACAACATAGGGATGGAAAGAAATCTGAACATTTTATTTTTTACATAGCTTAGATAATTTTCTTATCATTATTTTGTTAACATTCATTTACCAGCCTTAAACCACCTTCTCAGACACTAAAATATTTTTCTTTATTGCTTATGACATAAGCTTCTGTTTCCTCAGATATTACATAAACTTTACATCTTTTTTGCCCTCAGATTATTTGTCATGGATTAGATGGAGGTGGTTGACAATTGGGAGTAGTAACTCTAAAGTGAGTTTCTTTAGGAAAAGGAATAGTTTAAAGTTACATCTAAAACTAATTTTTCTATTAACATGTATCCTTTGAACAAGGTAATTATATTTGCCCTTTTAAATAAGATATTTAGCAGTGCTAACTAAAGCATGGATTGATTAATGAATAAGCAAGGCGGTGCTTTATCTGTGGTAAGTGGTAGTTACGCCTGGTTTTCGCGGTGTCAAGTTACAGTTAGATGTCAATATGATCAGAGAATTGAAAAGGGTAAATTATAATGTCAATGTCCTATGAAACTAAAATAAAAGATACTAGTCCATTTCCACTAACTAGGCAGTTGTGCCAGGGTCCTGGTGTCTCTTTGATGCTGTTGGAAAAGGGATGCTGAAACTTAGGCCCAGGGGTGAGAGTTGATTTTGATCGTGTTTTTGTCTGTTTCTTTTTGTTTTGTGTTGTTTTGCTTGTTTATTTTGATTGTCTTTTGTTTCCTTTTTTGTTTGCTATGATAGAGAATATACATGGGAGAAATGATCTTACACTGTCTTTGAAAATATGAAGACAATTGACTCTCTTGTTTGCCCACAGCTCTGGCTGGGCCTTAGCAGAGGGTGCAGCAATGATTTTGTACAGTAGTTGATATATCAAAATCCAGATATAGATCTTTGTTGTGCCCATATCTTGTTGGACATATTAAGAAGGAACACTCCTAGCATTTGGGATTCTCTGTCGTAATAAGTTTAAGTATATTAAATGCCATGCTCACAAGCTCTCTAGTAGGCTTGAACGCTAACATATCTGAGTTAAACATTCTGTGTTTATAATTATCTGTTCTCACTCATCCCTCTCACACATTGAATAAGAGTCTAGTTAAAGTATAATCTCATAACTAAGTGCATCAATTCTCATCATTACTTATCAACTTGCATCTTTAAATTGTAGTAGCTTTTGTATAATTAGGACTTTAGGGTCCATTCCTTTTATATTTGAGCCTTAAAACATGATTGTGAAATAAAGACTTAGTACTAAAATGGAACTTTGTAATCAATAAATATAGCTCATAAAGAGACTGGAAATTTATCTGATTTATATATTGTACATCATTATAGACCATAAGAGTTTCCCATATGATTTAGTTTATAAAAAATTATAGGCTATAAATAAAATAAACTAAGTACTAACAGTATAAAAATTTCATATCTAAAATAAATATATTCCAATTTAAAAGTATCTTTATTAACCTTGGCAAGTTCATGTAACTTGTTCTTTATACCTCAGAATGGGATCTAGTCACATGGGTTAAGACTAACTAAGCATGGACATTTAATCACTAACATCAGTTAAAAGTTTTAAATATGTCCAATAGTTTATAAGTCAATAATCTTGTTTTTGACACTGGACTTTAAATTTATGCCTCTGTCTGAAAATTGTGAGCAATAACCCATGTTCAGAGCCAGCAATAAAGTTGATCAGTACAAAACTACTTCAAAATTGTCTGTATTAAATAACATTCAAATTTCTATTATACCAAAACCAATGAAGAAAAGGCCCAGAGGTGAACACTGGTACCTGAAGATAAGAAAATGAAACAGCATTCATTCATCCAACTAGTCGAAAAGATATAATTATTTTGACGTAAATTTAAATTTAGTTTTGTTGAACTCTATTAATGTTTCATCATCATATAGGGAATATTTTACCAAGTGTTGAATCACATATATCATGTGCTGTAATAATATTTCATCATCATATAAGAATAATTTAAAATGGTGTTGCATTACATACATAGTATGTTGTAAAATATTTCTTTGAATTTTTATCATCACATAAAAATCTCTACAATCATTAAATAAAAACTATTTGCTTTCTTAAAATAAAATGAGATATGATATAAACAGAATTCACTAAGACTTAGAACTTTCATAGTTACTACACAATACAGTGTAGTCTCCTTAAAATGGTAAAGTCACATGCAGGTTATAAGCCACCTTTACATGCTTTCTAATTATGATGGGTTGCATCCAAGTAATGTGCACATTTACATATAGAGTTACAAGTGTGACTACCACACACATATCTATCCTAAACAAGAATACTTCAACATATGTACTTAAAATTACTTTTTTTATTTTTTAATCTCCTTTTTCAATCCAGGCTTTCTTCCCTTTCAGGTCCACCCTCTAGCTGTTTCATGTCTTACACATCCCCCTTCCCCATCTCCAAGAGGATGCCCCCTCTTCCACACCTATCCCAGCAGACCTTTTCACTTTCTAGGGCCCTAAGTCTCTTGGGGGTTTGTGCCATCTTCTCTGACTGAGTCCAGACCCAGAATTCTCTTCTGTAATTTGTTGGAGGTCTCATATCAGCTGCTGTATGCTGTGTGTTTTGTAGCTCTGTGTCTGAGAGATTGCACGGACCATTTTATTATGTAAAATTAGAGTGAAATATTCTTGCAGACTATATCAATGTTAAACTATTCCCTATGAGCAAACCGCAAATCCTTAGGTACTAGTTTATGGCATAAACTTAAGATAATTTCTTTCCTTTTTATCTATGGATATCAGAGAACAAAGACTTACAAGATAAAGATATTTTTAAAGAATGGTGAACTACACCCTTTGAGATAAAGGACTCACCTTTTGAGATAAAGAGCAGAAAAATTTAGATAAGTACTAATTGTGAACCATTCATTCATGGAATTGAGTTGGAAATCAATTGTGCCAATTTCAGATTTTTAATGGGGCCAGGTTTTTCTAATGAAATCTGAGCTCATGAAGAGAAAGAGTAAAGCATGCTTGGCTTAGTGTAGACTGACTTCATGAAGCCAAAGGAGACATGGGACAAAGGCATCTGAGCATCATCCATGTGGGAGAACTGAGATCCAGAACAACAGGGAGGAATGGGATACTAGCTAGTTTGAAATCAAATTCATAGACAAATAATTATGTATATCCAAGTAGTTAAATAAACAACTTGTTTCAGAGCAGCCATTCACAAGATCAAATGTATGTGTTGTAATCCCAGGACCTAACCTGGTCTGTTGGTGCTTATTGAAAAGTTGTTTAAGCTATAAGGAACAGAGACAAGACAGAAACGGGGCTTGGAGAAAAGAGAAATATGGGATAGGGAATCTCTTTGTTTCCTCCAATTTCTTGTATTATTTCTAATGGTCCCTAATAAAATTAGAAATATAATTGGAAAGGTAAATAAGTTCAAGGTCATTCGAGTCAGTTATAGGTTTTCTAATAGTAATGAAAAGTTACTGAAGACACTGCTCTCCTAGATGTGAGGAAGAAAATTGTCACTAAAGGCTACAGCTTACATAATTGTTGCTGGTGGACAGGTTGTTGAGTAATAAATTAGCCAACAAGCAGATTTGTTGCACATAGTTGAGGGTTAAAAGTAGAGTGCTGGTGTGTGTCTTAGGACCAGGAGAAGGAGCAAAAGCAACAGGAAAGCCTCTTGAATCTCAGCGCCAATGTCATAGACTATAATGTGGTGTGGGGTATATGACCAGACCATGCCAAAGTGCCTCCTTGAGTACTTATTGATACAGCAGGTGTTTAATGGGGGAAAGTTTAGGAGCAAGCCACGTAGATTGGCAATCAAAAAGACAGATGAGAGTAGAACCATGATAGCAAAGAAAGAGGAGGTGTATGCAGAGCATAGCAATGGGGTGAGAGAGAATGCCAAATATAGATTGTGTGAGAGAGAACTGGGGTGGGTTTCCTTTTATACCCCCCCAGAGAGAGAAAGAGGGGTGGAGAGGGAGAGGGAGAGAGAGATTCCCAAACCATTTCTTGAGCAAAGTTATAATGATTAACTTAAATTTTCCTTTGTTTTCAACTAAATTCCTCTGGAATATTTCCTCCTCTCTCAGCTTTGAAAGAACCCCTTTATGACATCATTTCTTCATCCTCCATGTACCAGAATATGCTGTTGATCCAAGAGTCTGGGATAATTCTTCTGTCTCAGTAGCCTCCCATCATCACCCTCTTAGATTCTACTCTAGAATTTTACATTTCTCCTGTTACTCTCAATACCATATTCCCCAAAAACATAAATCGAGCTTAAAATCTTGAGAATGTCTTGATAAAGGTATTGACAAGCTCACTTACTCAGTCTACAACACTTCTACATTGAATGTCTGAAACCCATATTCAATTTGAGGAGTCAAAGATTAGGAGGAGACAGATTGATTAGTTTAGTCAATGATGGGCAAGTGAAGGAATGTCACGCTAAGGTGTACTAGGAACCTGAAGTGGAAAGTCTCAGGGGAAATTTACTGAGATTTCATACTAGTAGTAAAGTTACTGTATCATATGTATTTTTGATGTC
Organism: Rattus rattus; assembly: GCF_011064425.1. Classification (NCBI taxonomy): domain Eukaryota; kingdom Metazoa; phylum Chordata; class Mammalia; order Rodentia; family Muridae; genus Rattus; species Rattus rattus. The sequence goes on from NC_046155.1 coordinate 138,804,157, forward strand.
CAACATTCATATGCTGAAGGAACAATTAACAATGAAAGATATTATCTACCCATATTCTAAAGCACAGGACTTATATTTCATATTGAGTTTTGACTTTTTTTTTTAGTATAGCTCTTAATAGAGGTCCATAGAATTTCAAAATGGTTTACAAAGTTTATAATCTCTGCATTCCTAATGTTCATTATTGCATGATGATTCTGCATTTTTCTTCATTTCAATCCCCATATTCCCCATCTCTCTCTCTCTCTCTCTCTCTCTCTCTCTCTCTCTCTCTCTCTGTGTGTGTGTGTGTGTGTGTGTGTGTGTATGTGTGTGTTAGTATATTCTTTAGGGCAACTATCTCCTATAGTACTAGTAACTACCCCTGAAAGGCCTTTGTAGGAATAAGTTCCAGAGTTCTACTCATTTGTAAAGCTTTCATTTTCACAGTAAAGAAAAATCAATCAAAATATGTCACCAAGTGCAATTATGCTATGAGAGCTAATACATAGAAATAAAGTTACTATTATATTACATACATGTTTCTGTAGGGGCATAATTATATATGTGTAGGTACTTAGGCAAATATTAGTGACAAGGGAAGTCAGAGAATACAGGGAAAAACCTTGTCATTTCATTGGTTAAATGTAGTACCTACTACTTTTTTCCAGGTATTTTTGTTTACTTTCATATACCATATCTAAGTACTATGTTGAATAATGCTTAGTGGTTTGCATTCAAAAAGTAACTTCACTAATTAGGGATAAGAAATGCTGTGAATTACTTACAACATAATGCACTTTGCATTATGGGTTAGGAGTTTGAGATAATTGAAAAAGGAATGGAGAAAAGAAAGCAAGGTGTGATGCATGGTCTTCAGAAGGGTATGCTACTCATGTTGACAGTAGAAATGTGTTGCATTTGGTGGCTGGTGATGATGTAGCTACTGGCTTTTCATGCAGAATGTGGGCTGTTTCTGGAATGTGGAGATTATATAACATTCTGCACTTTTGCTTATTACAAAAGATGAAAAAATTTTAAGGTATGGCTGCTGAGGCAGGAATGTGAGTACAATATGCTTTAGATTATTTCTGCCTAACTTGGAGGTCCTAAGAAAACTAGGAAGCTGACCAAGGCAAGGTAGAAAAGGTGGTTTCACTCTTTGTTCAGGTTCCTTAAGATCATCTGATGTAGTCAGGTATTATTTAAAGTCTGTTTTATTGGGTTCCTATACCTCTACCTCCCTTAAACCTTATCCACACTAACACCCTAACACTAGTTAGGTGGGAAAGAAAGTTGGAGGGGAAAGGGGATGTGGATCTGTATATTGTAATTCCTGTTGAGGACTGATGTACTTTCTGAAGGCAAGTTTCAACTTTGTTGTTGGGATATCCATCATTCAATAAACCAGTAATAATAAACACAGCAGCAGATCAAGCAAGCAGCAGTGAGGACAAGAACAAAGCGAGCAGTATCCACAGGACCTCTGAGGGTTCTCACATTTATACTTTTTAAAGTGTTCTATGAATTAAATTATCTGAAATTAGAAAAGACCATGCTTCCCTCAGAGCACATATGAGGCAATAGTCTAATGCTTTGGACAATTCTATATGTGATTAAAGCACACACTTGTTCATATAACAGAATATATATATAAAATATGAATAGAATTTATATAGGTTTTTACCAAAAACAAAATTCTCACTACAATCTGGATTTAGGAAAATGCAGACAGCTTCTGTATTCTGGACTACATAGGGGTAGCAACTTTGAAGCTCTCTGAGATCAAAGCTTTGAGGAAAACCCTGGAGCTGGTGGGTCGCTAGAAATGTAGTGAAAGAAATAAGGGAGAATTATTTTCCTAGATGTACATTTGAAAATTTTAGGGCAATGGTCCTGTGTGTTGTAGTAAGGCAGTCGTAATACCAGAGGGAGTGGGTATGGGAGGGTCGGATATTCTACCCCTAGTAATAAACAATAGCCAGGCTGAGAAAACAGGATGTCAATCAAAACTACTAATCAGGAGTTCTGTTAGTGGTGGATTCAACAAGATTCCCAGATGCTTATAAGAACTTTTTCATTAAAAAAATAAAACAATTTTTATATTTGTTACCTGTAATCCGTACAGAAATCTGAACAAAATCAGTACTCTAGAAATATCAGTGGATTCAAGAGATTTAAGACATACTAGAATGAGGTGAGCCCCAAGTGGTTTGTGTTTAAAAGAATTAACATGCTTTATACATGCCGTTAACCTATATTCTGAAAAAAAGCAAAAGAATTAAAGTTTAAATATACACCTATGATGATATTAGAAGTACGTTATCAAAGCTAGATTATTGGCTTATCAGAACTCCATTGCTGACATTCTGAGCTTTTGAAGTCTTCATTTAACAAGTCAAACATATCTGGAACATACTTTTTATATTCTATATATTTTAAATCATGTTCTTATAACTTTAAAATTACATTTTCCCACCCTGAGACACTGTCTTAGACCATTATAACTTAAATATATACATATCTTAAAACACTTTTCATACCCTTACCACTTACTTAAGCTTTTATCTTCTCAGAACATATATAAACTTTACATTTTTGTCTATTCAATCATTTACTATGAGACACAGGTTGTTTCAGGTTGTTGATTGCTATGAACCATCATTGTATAGTGAGTTCCTTTAAATAAAGAAAGAGTATATTTTATTGATTTTTTTCTGAGTTTATCTCACTTCAGAATCTGGATACAAGAGAAGTTGAGTATAGACATAGTAGTAGCTCAAGCAAAGTGAATTCTGAGGCCCACATACTTCCATAAAAAGAGAGCTAATATACATTTGAAACTTCAGAATCTGAGTAGTTATACTTGTTCCTATTAAACTGACAAGTGTATCGATAGCCTTCTTGTCAATGCAATATATGAGCTGATAAAGATATGTTTCACCTGAGTAAGAAGGAAGTGCAAACTAAGCAGCTCCTGAATCTAAGAAAATTGTCCCTTAGTGCCTATTTTGTTCCTACATGATAGTCTCAGTTTCATTGTGTACAGAGACACCAGGGTATGATCAGTCTTTGGATGACAGGCCCAGAAGATCCAACAGACTTTCCTGTGAAGTAGAAACTTGTGGGACTAGCCCACCTTGTCTAAGTAAAGGAGGGCAATGAACTTCTCACTGCCCTGTTTTTTCCATAGTTTAGAGAGGATCCTGCCTTTAGGCAAGGCAATGGGCAGTTTTTCACCTAGTGCTCAGCTTTGTCACATTTGTCAAAAAGCTGCATGTGGAGTACTTCTCTGTTCTATCAACTTCTTTGGAAGAGATCTTAGAGGTGAGGCTTCTGGCACTTTTCTCTATAATGGGAATCATTTTTATTCAATATTTCAATATTTTAAATGCAAAGTTCATCAGATATCAGAAGAATCAGAGGAGCATTTTCCTATTAAATATATGTAAACTAAACAAACTTTACTTGTTTCTTGTCACTCATTTTTATACAATTATGAAAACATTTACAGGAAGACGAATTAAACGCATACCTTTAATAAGTTACACACTGAGTATGACTACTGTGAATCTGAGTAAAACTTAGGAATTTGTATAAAATATTCCTTGTTTAATCAACCAAATTTTTTACTTATCAAAATTTTAGAAGCCTGGAGTTAAACAATAGCAAAGACAAAGACATATTATTTAGGTATAAATGTCTACATCTACTTTTGTTAAACTCAATAGTCTTTTTACTATTCAACAACCAATTAACAATCAAAAAGTCAATCAACAATCTTGATTTTCTATCATCATATAGACAATGTTATAAACCTGACTTGATTGTAGAAAATACAAACGTAAATTCTGATCACGATATAAAAATCTGTACAAATACAAAATATTTTTGGAGGCATGATAATTCTTTAGTATCAAAGAAGATACAAAAATAAACAGGGAATTGATTAGGTCTAAGAAGTTTTACAATTGCTCATGCCAAATTGTCATCCAATTGTGGTAGCTAATTCACATGGTTTAGACACTTTAACCATAGTAAAGCCAGCTGACAGCCACATGGCTGCTTACTTGGAAATGAGGGTCTCAGCCAAGACTGTAGGGGTACTGTATGGTTATTAAAACAAAATATGTTTTCCTAATAAATCTATGTTTTTAAATGGGAAATGAACCAAATTATATGAACATATACATACAAAGTGGAATACACATTATATACACACACAAACACACAAAATACATCATACACAAGTCTAGAAACATATATGTTTAAGATTATCTTATACATATTTTCATTCATATACACATATTTTATGTGTGAGTCTTAAGTTAGAATTTTAAAGCCAATTTTGTTACAGATTCTGTAAATTGTGTTGTTAAATCAGAAACAAAATTTGGCTTTGAAATGAAAACTTAAGTCATACTTAAAATATGTATATATAAATAAAAATCTGTATGTAGTAATCTTAAACATATACATTTTAAATGAAAGCCAAAGAACTTAAAAAAATCCTGAGATACAGTTTACAGAACAATTTTAAAAGATTTATTCAGAGCAAAGCACAGAGAAATAATAGATACAGAAGTTGTTTAAGTAGTATTATGCTAGAAATAAGAGACTTTGGGATCATTTGCTTATGTGGTGGCAGAAGTTGCTATAGTCAGCAAAAGAATCAATCAATTATACCAATTTTTGGCTACTAATTTATTTTGCAATTGAGCAGTAATAATAAAATCTGAATCATTGGCAGTAGAAAGAGAGGGCTGCAGAACAAAACTCTATGCAACATTGTTCTAATAAATTCCAAGAATGAGGTAAAAGGAGAAGCTGCAGAACTACAGGTTTTGGTGAAAAAGAATGAGGTGATTTCGGGAGAAATGGGATCCAGTAAGTGTCTTTATTAATGGGACCCCAACTTGTATAGAAGAGTATAGCCTTAAAAGTTCATCACATGATGGATAATAACAAGGCAGTAGGCTCTAGAAACAAAACAGACTATTTGGTATAAACAATGAGAGGAACATATAATGCATAAAGAGGAGTAAGTAGGAACTCCACCTGCATTCCAATTTTGTAGAAGCTGTGAGGGAGTAGACGACCTGCAAGGTGGAACAGACAGCATCAACAAGTTGAGGGGCAAGAGGATTTAATAAATATAAGCCTAAGACGTCACAAGAAACTATGTAACAAGATGCTTTGAGGAGAAGAATGCAGGGGAAAGAGTCTTGTGTTACTGTAGGTGGATCTGAAGACTCCTGGGATGGCAATGTGAGAGGGATAGGGTAGAGAGTAGAAGTACAAGGTAATGTCTATTTTAGTACAGATGGTCAAGGGCAAAGTGTGCTGCAGGATCCAGAATGAATTCCTCTTGAGGGACGAATATATGAAGAGGGAAGCAATAGCTGAAAAATTGGATTCTAGACTTTGGATTATTATTTTGTAGGTGGTAAAATTGAGCAGAAATAAATATCCTTACATACCTGAGGATGGTCAGACAAGCTGACTCTGAACATATGATTATGAGAGAAATAAAATGCATCATTTTTGGCAAGCTCATGATGACATGGATATTGGTGCTGATTTTTTGAACCAAGGCTTTAGAAGCACCTGATCTTAACATGTGAACACTTTGTAACAACCACAGTTTTCCAGTTTTAATAATTATAATTTTCTAATTGCAGTTTCAAAGAAGAAATTGTCCTTGATAAATTATTAATATTAATATTAATATTTTTAGTCTTTTTCGAACAAGTCATTATCACCTTGCTGTTCTGATCTCTGACATTTTCTCTTATCATTACTTCTCCTCAATCTCCAAAATGATGTACCCACAGCCCCTCACTAACACACACCCACCAGACCACTGTTTTCTTTGGGGCTTCAAGTTTTTGAGGGTTAGCTGCTTCTTCTTTTCTCCTTGATGTCAGACTAGGTTGTCTTCTGCTGTGAATGTGTTGGGAGCCTCAGAGCAACTAGCTAGCTTATGGTGCTTGGTTGATGACTCAGTATCTGAGATATCACAGGGGTCCAGGTTGATTGAAACTGCTTGTCTTCCTATGTTGTTGACCTCCTCCTTACCTTTTTCCAGTCTTTCCCTAATTCAACCACAGGGGTTCATATCTTCTCTCTATTTGTTGGATATATCTGCTTATGTCTTGTTCAACTGCTTGTTGGGGCTCTCTGAGGACAGCCATGCTAGGTATATTTTAGTATTAGTAGTAATGTCAGCCATTGGAGTTTCTTTCCCCTTGAGATGGGTCCTGATGTGGCCGAGTTACTGGAACTCATTTTCCTCAGTCTCTTCTCCAATTTTGTCTTTGCAGTTCTTTTAGAGAGAGACAATTCCGACTCTGAGTTTTTGATGGTGTGATTGAAACCCCAGCCCTCCATTGATGGCCTGTCTTTCTACTGGAAGTGGATTCTATAAGTTCCTTCTCCTCACTGTTGGGTATTTCATCTAAGAAGTCTCTCTTTGACTCTTGAGATTTTCTCACCCTATCCCTACATTCTAGAGGGTCTCCTCCATCTCCTATTTCATAAGGTTGTATATTTCCATTTCTCACTCCTGGTATCCCTCTCCAATAACTGATCATGTTCCCCTTTTGCCCTAACGCTTCCACTTCTCTCCTCCACCACTCAGTGCACTCCTTCCCTTTGCTCGTTGTTTTCGTCTCACTTTCTAGCAGAATTGAAACATCCTCACTTAAGCCCTAAAAGTCCTCTTCAAGAGACAGAGTAATGAAAAAAATGCTTAAACATTCAATAATGTACAGGTACTAGAGAACAGCCAAACATATATGTAACACTGTCCAGTGCTTTGGCACTCTTCTCAGCTTGGGGAAATTATCTGGAAAACAGATATATAAGCTGGAATGGTTGATAACTTCCATCCACTCAATAAATGGGAGAAAGAATCAGGAGAATAACACTTGAGTATCCACGTTCTAATATACGTTTTGTACATCTGTGAATTAAGTAAAGTTGGCTGTTGGTAAGCCTGAAATATTCAGGCCAAGGAGAATAAAAGCAGGTGACTCTAGCAGTGGAGATGAAAGGGATGCCATACTATCTTTGTAAAGATTTTCTGGTTGGCTATTTTAGTCAAAGCATGCACAATACAGTAAATAGACAATTAGTAATGTTTTGCAAGTTGGCACAAAAATTTCTAGAATTCATAGCAAGAACCTTAACCACATTCTATTATCTTTCTTTTGGGTAGTATAGGTAGAGGGGTAGACATTTTCTACTTCTAATTAGAAAAATATTATTATTATTATTATTATTATTATTAATCTTTAATCTCGTTTTGCAATCTATTCGTTATTCCTCTACCAGTCCACCCTCAGACAGTTCCTGATCACATTCTTCTTCCTAAATATTCAAGATGAAGTCCTCACACACACCTACACACCCATATCCTGCCAGGCCTTAGACTTATTCATTTCGTGGGGCCTCAAATCTCTCAAGAGTTAGCTGCCTCTTTTCTCATAGAGTCCAGACCTGTCAGTCCTCTGTTGTATATGTTGGGGTCTCAGACCAGCTAATGGAAGCTGCCTACTTGATGACTCATTGTCTGACAGATCTCAGGGGTCCCAATTTTTTATAACTGCTGTCCTTTTTATGGCGTGTCTTTGTTGAAAATTCTGGGAGAACACAAGTGAACCTATAAGTCAGAAAGCCTTCCAGAAATCAGAGACTAAAGAAAAGTGGGGACATATACCTATTTCATTTTGTCACATGTTAACAAATTGTTACTACATTTGTACATGAAATATTTAACCCCAAATACTTTCTTACAGAATTTAGTTTATACTTTGGTATATGTTTTCTTTTCTGACATCAGTATTTCCTTGACCTTGTGTGGTGAATACAGATTACATGACAATCAGAAATATATACAATTCCAAAACAAAAAGCATGATTTTGTCTGAATAACTCTGTTTCCAATTCGGGTCCAATAAATCATGTAAATCTTTTAATATGCAGGATAAGAAAAAGAATGCCAGTGCTTGTTTACTAATGAATAAACTAAAGATTTTTGTTAAGATTAAGATACTGTGTTTAGTTTCGTAGTGGAACCAATGAATTACATATGTACATTACTTATGTGTTTTTTGAACTGAGAAGAACCTCAGATATATATGTTTTCCCCCTCCCACTTAAGTATGAAATACAAAATGTCCTCTGATGATGCTTGCCTTTCTCTAATAAGATGCTCCACCTACCTTTCAAATGGGATCTAACAAGACATCCAAAATTCAAAGAGTAAGAAATTTGGATTATTACTATTTTTATCAAATAATATAAAACACAAGGAACATGAAAAATTAGTTCTTTATTTTTTGTCTGCTATATTTTTATACAGGCAATATCAAGAGAAAACTTAAATAACGCTCAGTTCTCTGAAGGTGGCTTTTTTTTATGCATTGAAGAAATTCCCCAATTTCTATGTCTTAACATAATTTATACGTTATAAATATACATTCAGTTACCCAATATTGCCTTTCTACTTAATGGATTTATTTAATCATAGTTTTATCAAATGTGTTATTTATATATTTACTTTTTAATTCTCTCAGCTCAATTGCCTCTAAAAGACTAGCTCTGATGTTATATAATTTTAAAGGATTGTCTTAGTTAAGGCTTCCCAGGTCATTAGGAGACACCATTACCAAGGCACCTCTTATAAAGGACAATATATAACTGGATCTGTCTTACAAGCTGAGAAATCCACTGTTATCACCATGGCAGAACTATGTCAGTGTTTAGGCAGACATGGTGTTAGAGAAGCTGAAAGTTCCACATCTTGTTCTAAAGACTTCCCGTGACTGAAAACACCAAGTTGCAAGAAGAAAGATCTCTCAAAGTCTACCACACAGTATCACCCTTCTTTAACAAGGCCGCACCTTGTAGTGACACCACTCCTTAGACAGGACATATTGATATTACCTATTTTAGTCCCTGATCCACATAGGATTGTTCAAACGGATAACATTTTAAGAGCCATACATAGATAACGCATGGTGCAAAATATATTTAATCAAACTTCAAAATCCCCATGAACTATAGCAGTCTATGTGTGTTTAGGTATCGAAAGTTCAACGTTTCTTCTAAGATTCAAGAAATTTATTAAAGTAATCCTCTAAGAAAGTCAAAATCAAATTGCATATCACATGCATCCAACATATCATGACACAAGGTCTGTATTATCACTAAAAAATATCATAGTAAGGAAATACTCAACCAAAGCTGTACCAAAAACCAGCTGGGCAAACTACAAACTCTGCATCTTTATGTCCGATATCAAAGTACTCTTCAAGGCTCAAACTCCTTTCATCCTGATGATTGCTGCTAATAGATGTGGCATTCAGCAACAACAAATTTTGTTCTTCTTGTACTGGTTCCATTCACTATTGGCAGGTTCGTTTAGCAGGTATCCCATGGTTCTGACATCTCTAACATCTTGTAGTATCACAGGTGTATATGCCCAAGAGAGGTATAGCTGGGTCCTCATGTAGTGCAATGTCCAATTCTCTGAGGAGCCTCCAGACTAATTTCCAGAATGGTTGTACCAGTTTGCAATCCCACCAACAATGGAGGAGTTTTTCTCTTTCTCCACATCCTTGCCATCATCTGCTGTCTTAGGAGTTTTTGATTTTAGCCATTCTGACTGGTGTGAGGTAGAAACTCGGGGTTGTTTTGATTTGCATCAGCCTTATGACTAAAGATTTTGAACATGTCTTTAGGTGCTTCTCAGCCATATGACATTCCTCAGCTGTGAATTCTTTGTATAGCTCTGAACCCCATTTTCTATTAGGGTTATTTTCAGCTCACATTTTTATATTTGCTTGCCTGTTGTTTGTTTGTTTGTTTTAAGCATACTTCATCTAATTTGTTTCCTTATATTACCATGTCTGTGTGGTAATTCACTTGACATTGGTAGTCCATAAATAATATTATAAAATCCAAGAAATGTGACTCAGTGTTGCTTGTATCTATTCACTGCATATGTTCTTTCAGCATGTAACATGACTTCTATAAACCTCCAATTACTTTCTGACTTTTTATGTCCTTTGATTTTCTGAAGGTAGTATTCAGATTTTTATGTTAGTTCCCTATTCAGTAACGATGGCAAGTATAGATGAAAATATTTTGAAGCTTGAAATTTTTTAAATTTTACTTTTAATAAGGGTTCTCAAATGCTTGGACCTCTCTTCTAGACCATCACTCAAATGTAGGGAGAAAGTTTGGTAAATAAGAGAAGGGAATGTGGACCTGTTTAGAAGTAAACATTTGTGAAAATTTTAATCTTTATTTATCAGGATACCAAGAGTCCATTACCAAGTTTAGTAGTTTCAGGATACCAAAGAAAAGTCATGCACAGTAACATGAGTCATCAGAAACAGCCAGGCTTCCAACAAGTCATCACAAGTTAGCCGGAGAGAAAAGAATCACAAAGAACACTAGGAAAACTTCTTTTATTTACCTCACTTAAGGAAGTGAATATCAGCTAAGATTTGAGACCATCAAAGCATTGCAAGGCAAGCTAGTCAAGTACCCTTGTCACTGTCTCTTGAGTCATACTTATTCTCTCTCCAAATAAAACACCATAAGAGTCTGCAACAACAAAACACCAATTGTATCTGCATCACAGGTCAGCACCAGACTCTTGCACTTCAATATTTTCTACTTCTCCTTCTTATTTTCCTATGCTCAGATCCTTTGTTGCTGTTTCTACTTTATTTATGCCCCTCTTTAGTATTCTATATTCACATATGTGCTTCACCAAAGACACAGTGAACATGAATTAGAGAGATCTGTGTAGAGAAAAAGAGACACAAACTCTCTTAAATGATCACTTGAATAGGCTGAGAAACTTCTTCTTGGAGGAAATTTCTAGAAGAAATGAAGAGACGTTCAAGGGATATATGTAAAGACATGAACATTAGTGTAAAGGGAAGACACTTGTTTCTTTTTTTTAATTGGAAATTTATTTATTTACATTTCAAATGTTATTCCTTTTACTGATTGCCTGTCCATAAACCCCATCCCATCCCCCCTCGCCCTGCTTCAATGAGGGTATTCCCCCACCAACCCATCTTTTCCTGCCTTTCCTCCCTCCATATTGGGGCATTGATTCTTAGCAGGAACAAAGGCTTTTCCTCCCATTGATGCCTAGCAAGGCCATCCTCTGTTGCATATAAAGCTGGAGGTATGTATCTGTCCATGTGCACTCTTTGGTTGGTGGTTTAGTCCCTGAGAGATATGGCTGGTTGGTATTGCTGTTCTTATAGGGTTGTAAGCCCCTTCAGCTCTTTCAATCCTTTCTCTAACTCCTCTAGTAGGAACCCTGTTCTTAGTTTAATGGTGGCTGCAAGCATCTGCCTCTGTATTTTTCATGTTCTGGCAGATCCTCTCAGGAGACAGCTATATCAGGCTCCTATCAGCATGCACTTCTTGGTATCAGAAATATTGTCTGGGTATGGTGACTGTATAAGGGCTGGATTCCTGGGTTTTGGTGTTGGGGACATCTCTACATGGCCTTTCTTTCAGTCTCTGCTCCAAAATTTGTCTCTGCATTGCCTCCTATTGATATTTTTGTTTCCCCATCTAAAAAGGACTGAGGTACTGAACTGTGGTCATCCTTCACAATGAGCTTCAGGTGGTCCTTGAACTCTATCTTGGGTAATTTGAGCTTTTGATCCAATATCCACTTATCAGTGAGTGCATACCATGTAAGGATTTTGTGATTGTATCACATTACTCAGGATGATACTTTATAGTTCCATCTATTTGCCTATGAATTTCAAGAAGTCATTGCTTTTAATACATGAATAGTACACCAATGTGTAAATGAACCACCTTTTTGAAACAATCCCTCGCTTGTGGAACATTTGGGTTCTTGCCAGCTCCTGTCTATTATAAATAATGCTTCTATGAACATAGTGGAGCATGTGTACTGGTTATATGTTAGATCATCTTTTAAGTATATACCCAGGAGAGCTATAGCTTGGTCCTTAAGTAGTACTATGTCCAATATTCTGAGGAATCTCCAGACTGAATTTCCAGAGAGGCTGTACCATTCTTATTGCCCTGTACAAAGCTAAAATCCCAGTGAATCAAGGGCCTCCCCAAACTAATACAAGCAAAAGTGCTGAAGAGCCTCGAACACATGGGCACTTGGGAAAATTTTCTGAATGCTCTAAGATCAAGAATCGAAAGGAGGGAATTCATAAAATTGGGAAGCTTCTGTTAGGCAAAGGACATTGTCATCAGTAGAAAACCCCAACCAACAGATAGGAAAAATATTTTTACCAATCCTTCATTACATAGAGGGCTAATATCAAATATATACAAAGAACTCAAGAAGTTAGACTCCCAAGAATCAAATAACCCTTTTAAAAATGGGGTATTATTATAAACAAATAATTCTCAGATGAGGTATACCAAATAACTGTGAAGTACATAAATAAATGTATAACACAGTTAGTCATCACAGAAATTCAAATCAAAACTAGCCTGAGAGTCCACCTCACACCAGTCAGAATGGCTATGTTCATAATTTCAGGTGACAATGGATGCTGCTAAGGATGTGGAGGATGAAGAACACTCCTCCATCACAAAAAATCATACATGGTATACACTTACTGGTAAGTGGATATTAATGCAAAAGCTTAGATTTCCCAAGGTACAATCCACAGGCAACATGAATCTCAAGAAGAATAACAAAGTGTGAATTCTTCAGTCTTTCTTAAAAGGGGGGGAATATTTATTGGAGCGGTTATGGAGACAAATTTTGCAGAAGAGACTGAAGGAATGGTCATTCCAAGCCTGTCTCACATGCAGATCAAGCCCATATTCATACAGTCACCCAACATACACAATACTGCTGATGCAAAAAGGTGCATGCTGACAGGTGCCTGATATAGCTCATTCCTGAGAGGCTCTGCCAGAACAAGAGAAATGCAAAGACAAATGGTCACAGCCAACCATTAAACTGAGAACATGGTCACCATTGGAGGTGTCAGAGAAAAGATTGAAGGAGCTGAAGAGTTTTGGAACTCCATAAGAACAACAATATCACCCAACCAGAGCTCTCAGGGACGAAACTAAGATCCAAAGAGTACACACGGATAGACTCAAGTCTCCAGCTGCATATGTAGCAGAATATGGCCTTGTTGGGCAGCAAGAAGCCCTTGGTCCTGACCAGCCTAGAACCTCCAGTGGAAGGAAATATAAGGGCAGTGTAGGGGGTGCATTGTTTAGTGGAAGAACACCCTCTTAGAAGAAGAGGAATGGGGGATAGGATAGGGATTTTGTTGACGGGAAGCCAGGGAAGGGGATAACATTTGAAATGTAAATAAAAATATCCAATAAAAAAATGGATCGATTTGCATTCTTCTACATGTTGACCACCAGTTGAAGCAGCACCATTTGTTAAAAGTGCTATCTTTTTGACTGGAGAGTTTTAACACCTTTGTCAAAGATCAAGTTACCATAGGTGTGTGGGATCATTTCTGCATCTTCAAATCTGTTACATTGATCTACCTGTCTGTTTCTACCATACAGTTTTAATCATGGTTGCTCTGTAATATAGCTTGAGGTTAGAGATGATGATTCCCCCCCGAAGTTCTTTTATTGTTGAGAATAGTTTTGGATATCCTGGTTTGATTTTTTTTTTTTTGTAATTACAAGTGAATTTGAAAATTGTTCTTTCTAACTCTATGAAAAATTGAGTTGGAATTTTGTTAGGGATTGCATTGAATTTGTAGATTGCTTGTGGCTAAATGGCCATTTTAACAATATTAATCCTGATAACCAAATGAGCAGGGGAAATCTTTCCATCTTCAGACATCTTCTTCAATTTCTTTCTTTGGAGACTTGAAGTTCTTGTCATACAGTTATCTCACTTGCTTGTTTAGAGTCACACTAAGGTATTTTATATTATTTTATGACTATTGTAAAGGGAATCATTTCCCTAATTTCTTTTTCAGCCTGTTTATGCTCTGAGTAGAGTAAAGCTACTGATTTGTTTGAGTTAATTTTGTATTTAGGCACATTGCTGACATTGTTTATCAGGTTTATGAGTTTTCTATTGGAATTTTTGGTGTCACTGAAGTGTGCTATCATATTGAATCTTCGAATCCAAAAGTTGTTTAGTTAAATTCTTGATTGGGCGTGGTGTCTTCTCAAATTAATACCGGAAAGCCATGTTTATTTGGCATTCTCTAAAAGTCTTATTTCCTCCAAAGTGATAAATTTTACATTTATTTATATCACAAATATATCGACTTTGTTTTGAACGATTATCACAATGTTTGACAGAATGAATTATCACTATATAGTGTAATAAATTATATTCAAAATCCCTAAGAAAAACTTAAATATAGCCATGAATCCAGTTCTCATTTTGAAGAAGGGGACTGACATCAATATGTCTAATAAATATGGATATCCCTGTCATTTTCCACATTAGCAAGGAATAAAGAAAATACTAGGATTCTCTTCCTTTGTATCTGTGAGGCATAATTTTGTCTCCCTCTGTTGACATGGATAATTCTCCTTAATAGTTCTGGGAAGAAGAATGTGCCTGGGAATAGATTCCAACATTTCAATACTTTCTATGACTTGGTTGACAACATGCAGTTGTCTCCTACATACATCTGGACATTCCCAAGATGGAAATAAACTCCACATTTTAATCCTTTTGCATTCTACTCTTAGATCTAGAACACATTTGCTAAGCATAGATGAGTGTATCCAAAAAGGTCTAGATTGTCTGGACAAATGCAGACGATTACACATTCCTTTTAGTTGTATGTGGAATAGTCCTATGGTTTTCTTACAAACTGAGAGTAGACATTACCAATTTTGCCTAAGTACAAGGTGTACTTGTGTGGAATCAAGGGGAGACTTGAATGTGTTAGAATAGAAGGTTCCTACTTCTCTTTTAGTAAAATGTGATTCATGGCTAGTAGAGGGATTTAATATTTTGTTCAAAATTCACAGGCCTATAAGAAGTTAGCCCTTATATGTCCTTTGATGTCTGGGTATGAGAGGCACTAACAGGTCTACTCCTTGTGCTATCTTCACAATGATGATGCATAGTTTGGCATGTATGCCTTTATTGAGATCTTCATTTGGAAAATGATAGGACATCTGTAGGCAAGATATGATACAGCAGAGGCAGGACATATTTGGCTAAACTGAGTGGGAAATGACAGTTATGCCCTTATTAATGCCATCTCTAGAGATGAGCATTTTCCTTATTGTGAGCTCCCTTATTCCATACTATTTGTGTAAAGAATTCTGCTTCCACTGACAAAAACAATAGGTTCTAGAGTTCCCTGAAAATGTGCAGGAAGGGAAGAGTTTGGTTTAAAATTCAACTTCATGACCAAATGATTTGGTTCAGTGGTAGAAATACTGCCTAATAAGTGAAACACTATATTTCTCCTGGAGAACTAGAATTTACAGTGGAAGGTGGAAATAAATTCATTTTGTCAAAAGAGATGTAACACTTTCCCTCACATTTTGAATCTAATTCTAAGATAGATATGGCGTGGAACATCCTATTAATTTGCCAAAGCTCAGAACCTTGGGATAGATGACCCAAATTCAGTAACGACTATGAACAAACAGAATCTGCTGCTTTCTTTGTACGTTATAAAAATTAGGGTACCGTTGAGGCTTAATGCTTTTAATCCCTATCAAACAGCAGCACCTGTCCTACTTCTTTGACATATATTATAAATTGAATATTACTTTTCTTCATTCTGCCTGCTTGGATTTCTTCTATACCATTTACTGGTTATTTTCAGTTTTGTTTTTATTTTTGAGTTGATGTCATAACGACAAGATTAGCTGCCTCTATCAAACTGATGTAGGTATGAGCTATATTATTAACATACCAATTATTAGCTTGCTTATAGAAAATAGATTTTACAAAATAATAGGTTCAAAGGAAACAATCCTATTGCATTTTTTGATTGGAGTATTCTGGAAGACCAGAAAATAGCATTAATTATTTAAGAATACTGGAATTAAAGACATCATTTTCAGACCAATAAATATAAGCAATTGAGGCAAGATATAGATATAATCATAACTGGTCTATTTCACAAGGTCAGAAGAAGTAAAATAGGTTAATCACTGTGGTTCTGGTATTGACTGCACAGTTCAGAACACCTAGATTGATTATAATCAATGATTATTTCTCACTAGTAAGGTTATAGATATGTTGTCTTATTTCTGTCTTGGTACCAACTCCATGTCCTCATTTTATATAGCACCTCTTATGTTATATATAGTCTGGCATATTTAGGGAGATAATCAAGAGATGTGACAAATCAATATTATTATAATATCTGTTTTATTACAAACATCTGACAAGGGACTCATTGTTTACATAGACTAAGCATGTTGTTTTGATGGCTTATATGTAGTATTAGGGCTCTGTACCCAGATCTCCAGGGGAGAGAGTGAGCCTCTCATGAGTGCAGACAATCCTGAAAGCAAAGGGGAGGCAACCAATTCTGCTCACATTCCTGGTACAAGGGGAAATCACCTGGAGACCTCTGGACACCAGAACCTAGGAGTAGTTAGGGACAGGATCCTTCTGGTTTCCACCAATGCCTGCAGCGGAAAGCCAGTCCCAGGAACACTGACACACCTGATAGCAGAGGGGAGGCCATCAATTCCACTTGGAGCTCTCAAGACACAGGAACCAAGGAGAAGTCTGAGACAGGATCTGTCTGGTTTCTGAGCCTGTAGTACAGCTCTGTGTACCCAGATCCCTCTGGGAGAAAGCCAATCCCCAGGAGTTCTGATACACAACCCAACAGGAGGGTCAAGCCACTGTCAGAGACAGCAAGCTGAGCTAACAAGAGACAATGGGATGACAAGAGGCAAGCACAGGAACTTAAACAAAAGAAAAACAGAATACTTGTCATCACCAGAGTCCAATTCTCTCACCAAAGCAAATACTGGATATCCAAACACACCAGAAAAGCAAGACTTGGGTTTAAAATCACATCTCATGATGATGGAAGAGCACTTTAAGAAGGAAATAAGTTATGTCCCTTAATGAAATACAGGAAAACACAGGGAAAGAAGTAGAAGCAGTTAAAGAGGAAACACATATATCCCTTGAAGAATAGAGGAAAACACAAGCAAACAGGTGAAGATATTGAACAAAACCATCCAGGATTTAAAAATAGAAATAGAAACAATAAAGAAATTACAAAGGGAGACAAATCTGGAGACAGAAAACATAGGGAAAAGATCAGGAGACAGAGACACAAGCATTATCAACAGAATACAAGAAATTGAAGAGAGAATTTCAGGGGCAGAAGATACCAAAGTATACATTGAAACAGCCTTCAAAAAATGTAAAACACAAAAATGTCCTAATCGAAAGAATCCACGAAATCTAGGACACAATGAGAAGATCAAACTTAAGGATGATAGGCATAGAAGAGAATGAATATCCCCAAGTTAAAAGCCAGTAAATATCTTCAACAAAATTATAGAAGAAAACGTTCCTAACCTAAAGAAAGATATACCCATAAATATGCAAGATGCTTGGAGAATTAAAAATAGATTAGACCAGTAAGGAAATTTCTCTCTTCACATTATAATCTAAGTACCAAATGCAAAGAACACACAAATATTATAAACGGTCAGGGGAAAAGATCAAGTAACTCATAATGGCAGACCTACAAATTTACACCAAACTTCTCACCAGAGACTATGAAAACAGGAAGATCCTGGGCAGATGTCATACAGACCCTAAGAGAACACAAATGTCAGCCCAGGCTACTATATCCAGCAAAACTCTCAATTAACATGGATGGAGAAACCATGATATTCCATGACAAAAACAAATTTACACACTATCTTTCCACAATTCTAGTCCTACAAAGGATAATAGATAGAAACTCCAACACAAGGAGATTCTCTCTTAAATGCTAGAAAAAAGAAAGAAAGTAATCTTGCAACAAATACAAAAAAAAGGGGGGTTGGGGATTTAACTCAGTGGTAGAGTGCTTGCCTAGGAAGTGCAAGGCCCTGGGTTTGGTCCCCAGCTCCAAAAAAATGAAGCAAAAAAAAAACAGCTATACAAACATAACTCCACCCATAGCAACAAAATTAACGGAACCAAAAATCAATGTTCCTTAATATCTCTTAACATCAATAAAAAGTTATAGACAAACAGACCGTGTATGGAAAGAGGACCTACATTCCAGGGTAGTGAGCATACAAGTGATTTAAGGACTCTGGTGAAAATTATTAAGTGATGAAAATGATTTCAGTACTGAAAATGAGTTTTCACAGCATCCAGTTTGAAACCTGTCTGTTATCCGCACAAATTTAGCATTTAACTAAATAGCATAAACTAGTTCACTATATAAACAGAGCGATTTACAGAAATTAGGTTTTATTGTCTACAATTTTAAGAAATTCAAAATTTATACATTCAAGTTTTATAAAGACACAAGATATGATTATCTTTATATCCTCTCTATGGTTGTTATTTATATAGAATTTATTATATTTATGCATAAATTATAAAGGACTTCTTCATAAACTAATGCATTCTCTTATGGATGATGTCTTTTCACTGTCCTTTCATAGATTTTATTTTAGCTTTCATAGAAAAATTGTATTGCCTTCTTTACATAATTTGCCAGGAGGTAGTCTTAAGTGTATTTCTGAAATATTTCTATGCATATTAATTTTTGTTTGTAGCATAATGTACACATGGGTCAATTTATTCCACTCTTGTTTTATTTAATGCATCGTGTAATTCTTATTAGGCTTTGCACTATGCTCTCAAACTCATCATTGAAGCTTTCCTTCTCATTTTATTCATTAGTATTTCAAATGTACTTGTTTACCCTGCATAAACATTCAATCTCAACTCTCCTCCTGTTATCCTCGATGAAAGTGCTCCTCTAAGCACTCACTCACGCCCATCCCATCACTGTACCATCTCCTTATGTTGGAACATCAAGTACCCATAAGAACAAGACACTCCCATTTCATTGATGACTGATAATGCCTTCCTCTGCTACAATTGTAACTGTAGGCATGGGTACCTCTACACCTTCAGTGGAAGAGTTAGGGGAATGAATGCAGGTGATGAAGGGATTGCAAGACCAGTGGACAAACAATATCAAATAACAGGACTATACAGTGCTCCCATGGAATAAACCACTTTTCCTTCTCAATACTGGTTATTGGTTTGGTTTGAACCTATACAGGATTATGCAGTATTTGTGAGTTCTAATATGTTTCAATAGTATAGTATATAGAAAGTATTTTCCTTTCGAGTGAACTACCACCTTTGTGCCATTCCATTGTTTTTTGCTTCCTTCACACAGGTCTATGAGGCTTGAGGAAAGGGCTGTGATAAAGATGCCATATTATGATCAAGCATTAAACAGTGTCTCTCAGTTCCAAATATAGCCATTTTCTACATATAACCCAGGAATCCTTATAGCCTCTTCCTAGTGATTAAGATGCAACTTTAATGATGGTTGAGTGGTGTACTTATCTATAAGTATCACAATATGTCATTAAGACTAATTTTATGTTTATATACATTTTGTTGAATGAAAGATGGAAGGTTATCCCTAGGCCTTTGATCTGTCTAGTTTCAAGTTTTTGGTCATTTTCACAGTGGCAGCTATAATTTCCATCTTCTGGAATACATCACACATCTGCTAAAAATACAGTCCATAATTGCAATACATTTTCTGTCAATATAACACCAGTATAACTTAGGAATTCCACTATTATATGTTGCAGTGGTTATAGCTAGAGATACTAAGGATTTTCATCTCTCATTCAGCTTTATTTTGAGTCCCTTGAATGTAATCAGTAGTCATCAAAATTCTTTTTGGAACTAGATATTTACAGCTAGGTAAAACAAGTAATCAGAATCTCCAGCACTAGTGCCTTATCATCAAGTTGTTGTGATTTAACACAACTTGGTCTATGATGTTTGAGTAGGGGATTAGAGACTCCACTTGGGCAATGACTCAACAAAATAACCTAATAGTACTGTAGATTTTACTTCATCAAGTTGTCAACAATTTCTCAAATATATTGTGATTCTATTTAAACTCCATGTTCATGTGTGTATGTGTGTGCGTGTGTGTTTGTGTGTGTTTGTGTGTGTGTTGTATGTGAATATGTGTGTATGTATAAAATATGTTTCATTTATTTGAGAGTTTTACAAATGAGTACTGTGGTTATATTATTTCCGGTCTTTCTTCTCCTTACTCCAATGCTTAATCACATCTGCTCCATAAACTCCCTATTTGATTAAAACTTTTGCCAATTAAGAATGAATTTTGTAAAGATATGAACATTGACATAACCCACTCCATGAGATGTAAATTAGGTGTTTATCTTAAGTATGTGTTGAATGCTGACCTCTTAGTATTAAATAACTATCCAGGCTTACCCCTGGAAAATAGTGATATTCCATCACAATAGCCATTAGTTACCTGTAGTTTCTCTAGTAAGGATGGACTCTTGACAGTTATTACCATCTAAATTTGCATGGCTATTTTTGGTGTCATTGTGTAAACCTATTAAAAGTGTACATGTTGATGAAATTTTATGGCTGCAACCAACATAACTTGCCCTCAGAGCAAATATCCTGTTCCTCATTCTCTTATAACATTTTCATTGGCGTGACAAAGAGATCTTTGAGATTTTGGAATACGGTGGCATTTTTAGCATTCTAGACTCATCATTTTGTGTTGAACACATATTACATTCAGTTACAATTTGCTTTTTGACCAGTTGTGTAATTTTGCAATGCACACTGTCTGCTGCAAAATGAGGATTTTTTTAATAAGATTTAGAGAGAGAGGTAACTGTAGATACAATGAAAAATATTTACAAGACAAGCAATCCTGTTTGATGATATTGATGCGGTAATGATGCGGTAATTTACACTTTTGAGATCATGATGTCTCCACCCATAAGTATTTACCTACATTTTAGATATCAGAAATATATTTTCTTCCTGGCAATAATATATGTCTTAATCAAACTCCAAAGACATTTATAAAAAAGCCACATGTGTCTTTAAGACTTGAGGCAGTACATTCCTTGATAAAGACTTAAATTTGGCAATTACTAGTATATTAAATAGTTAATAAAATCATGAAATTTACATAAAAAGTTTGTGTTGCCACTAGCTATTTTATTTACATTAACATGTCATGGTATAAAGGAGAAGGCTATCTGCACACCTTAATATTGTGAGAAATTTTTATGGAACATACTGGAAAAATGGGGAGATTCAATGAAGCCTGAGATTAAATATATGAGGGGTCTCAGTATTCCTTATGTTCCATTACTCTTGTAGTGATAACAGGGTACTAGCACAGTCACTTGCTCATATTCTAAGATAATAGTCCTTTGTTCTACAATAGTAGTAACTGGAGGAATACAGAGGACAATATTAGACCTAGGGAGGAAGAAGTCTAAATTGTCCCACAAAAGGAGGAGCAGTGTGGTCCTAGGTTTTTTTTCTGAATCACTTGAACAATCTGTCCCTGGGAAAAATTACCTATCCAAATGGGAATTAGAAGTTTCACAACTGTTGTATCTCTAATTGTAAGATAGCTAAAACATGGGTGGTCATTTGGTTCTTAAAACACAGAGTCAGATTCTAGACAAATTCCTGACAGTAACAAATAGAAGTAAATTTTGATGTGCCACGATGATTCAGGGATTTTAAATGCGTGTGCCTCCTTATGTCTTATTACTTACCCTTTTGTACCACAAATCTAATAATTTAACAGCATAATGAGATTATTCCTTTTATCGCGGATGCTCCCTTTGCTTTTTGTACCATCATGCACTGTGCATTTAAAGTTTTGTTTTCATTTTTATGGGGCTGTAACATAAATCTGCCAGGCATTTGGCAATCAATAATGTACATGCACTTGAGATAAATTATTGCATTATTGATTGTTTAACCCGTTGATTACATATTATGAATATGAGAAAATGGTCAAAAGGAATGTTTAACCCCACTGGACTTTTCTGAATGTTGGTTTTTCCAGAGATCTGATTATATTGGGAATTATTAAAGGTTATTAGAAATGAATCAATGAACATTTTTCAGAATATCCCATCAGAAAGCAGAGAAGACCACCACATATAACGACAACCACTAAATTCTGAAGAATCAGGAGAATTTGAAGTTGTGAAATGCTGAGGCCCTCTGTAAAGATTGTTCTACTGTGACTTCCTGGGCTGTTCTTCTCTAAGTTAGCCTTTCCATGAAAAGGAGTGATGGATACTTAAGAGTTTCTCTTCATTCCTGTTCTGCACTCAATTTTTCCAACTTAGCATTTATTAGCAATTTCTATTGTGGTTTATACAGTTGTGGCTTATCCATAATGAGAAAATTCTGTTAGAGTAATGATAAACCATGTTCTAGCAAACATTTACGTGACATTCCATGAAAACCTGTAGTGTGATATTTTTGGAAACATTTCCCAAAATTAGGTGCCTCTTATACTATGACTTCTTGTTGAAGTTTCTATCACTCTGCAACATCATTCTCTGTGAGTTTTACTTCCTCTATATTGAGTATTTGATCTCATGGCTCTATAGTAATGTTTAAAAGAAAGTATGGATTATTTAATATACAACTTACTTTGAAACTTGGTAGTCATAATGCAAGTAATAGTTGCACAATTGCAGCCAATACTGTGTGTAATATATTGCTTATGAAATAGTATAGGAGCAATAAGCTGCAAGCAAGTAATTTCTGTTGCCTTGTCCTACACTTAATGCAATGATACAAGTTGTACTGTCAAAGAGATACCATTTGTCTTCTAGAAAGTCCTCCAAGCTTCTCATCTTAGGAAGCTTGTGATGAGCCCAGGATATGATCTTTTAAAGAAGGACTAAATGTGCCACTTATTTGTGTCTAATAATTATAATTGTTTCACTGTGTATTTTGCAACTAATTCAACAAAGACATATACGATAAGCCAGACACATGATGTCTTGAAAGCTTTAGCTCTGCTAGCTTCGGAATTATCATCACAGCATGGTTTACTGAGTATTTTCATGCTGGCATAGAAGTAAGCAATGTCAAGAGACCCTTAGTTTACTATTAAGCATTCCCTCGCTTTTGCTTTAGACAAATTAGTCATAAATTAACATGGATTCAGAGAGTTATGGCATAAAAATAATAGAAATATTTACATCAAATCACAAGAATAATGTCACTACAGTTATGAAGTAACATCAAATAAAACTTTATTATTGTAATTCTCCTTAATTTGAGGAGCTATATTTAAGTATCACAAAATTAGATAGGCTGAAAATTAATTCCCTAGAAAACTTGAAAAGGTAACATGTATTTAATATGTACCACATATTATCAATTATTCAGTCAAGCCTATTGATTCATTACTGATAGTTTTAAATATGAAATAGTTCACTTACAAAATAGCAGGACAACATTCAGCACTCCTTGAAATTCTGTTTCAATTTTATGTAACATAGACTACTTTTGTAAAACATATCCTGATTATAGTCCCCACTTCCATTTATACCAGTACTTCCCTAAATTCCCAGCCATACAGATCTACTCCTTCTCTGTCCATCATTAGAAAGAAACAGGATTCTAAAAGATAAGATATAATGTGATAAAATGAAATATGAATATTTTAAAAATTAAGGCAAATAAACAGAAAAAGAGACCCCAGGAAAAGGCACATGAGTCATAGTTTCACTAGTTCATATACTCAGGTCTACCAAAAAAAATGCTAAACTTACCTTTATACAGAACCTCGGAGATGGGAGAAAGGTGTAGTTATGGGAGTAAAGGATAAAAAAGACTGTTTCTGTATAGAGAGGAGACAGTGAATTAGATTGAGATATTTAATTTTGATTGAGTATGCTGATTAGGTGAACCTAAGGCAGGTTTAGATCACTGTAGTACAATACTTTGATAGATAGACCTTCATGGTGAGTTTTAGCAGGAGAAACTTTCTGAATGATGGAATAGACCTTGGTGGCTAGCTTTAGGAATGTAGGCTAATCCCTTTTAACAAGGAAAAGTTAATGGGAGTGATGAGCAGGCCTGCCAGCCATGTGTGCCATGCTGGTTATGGCCTCTTCACTATCCCTTTGATCTAAGACAATAGGGTACTTGATGTGTTCCTGTGTTTTTTTTTTAAATTCAAGCAATTGATAAAGGTCTTGCATAAAGATTGAGAAGGGTACAAAAGAGTTCTAAGAGTAAATGAGCATATTCTGAGCACTGTGAGGGTCAGAAACAAGATAAAAGTTAGCAGGACCTGATTCAACATTTGAGGAGAGCATAGAGGTAAGGTTATAGTAGCCAAGGAAACTGTCGATAGAGGTAGCTCCAGAAGGAAAATGCATTGCTATGGAGAAAAACATGCTAAAGAACAATATAGCAGTATAAAGTCTCCATGATGTCTATGGCTATGTATAATCAATACATGTGAATTTTAAAAACTTGGGAAACAAAGCCAACTGTCCCTGCTTGAAAGCCATTTTACATGACTCTATTGAGTTATGAGTCAGGGAAGCAAAAATAAATTGGAAAAGATTTGGAAATAGTTGCTTCAAAGATGTACAGCCTCAGAAGGATGGACAACCAGCACATTGTCGAAAGGATAGAAAGAGATACTTGGAAATAGGAACCTCTCTGGTGATCTGAGAACACATATGTACAGGTGTGCAAAAAGCATGACTTGTGATTCATTAAAAGTGTTCACAAATTTTATGACATACTTTTTTGCTCTCCAATCTAAATATTTAGCCTTACAAGAATAAAAAGCAGTAGGCAAAATAGATATTTAGCTGCAAATACAAGCATGAAAACTTATATGAATATACACAAACATACACACACATGTATTACTACAGACAAACATATGTATACATGCACACATTCATACTTAAACATAAGCATCCTATACATAAAACTTAAACCACAATATTTTAAATAAAAATATCAGGTTAGAAATTGCTGTAGAAACACAGAAGCAGGAGGAACAGCAGCACTTCTTATGTTTGTCAGGATTATCATTGCTATGAAGAAACACCAGTACCAAAGCAGCCTGTGGATGATAGGATTTATTTGCCTTATGTTTCCATATCACTGTTCATTATTGAAGGAAAAGGTCAGGACAGGAACTCAAACAGTGAAGAAAACTGGGAGGCAGGAGCTGATCCAGAGTCCATGGAAGGAGACTGTTTACTGCCTTGTTCCTCATGGATTTCTCAACCTGATTTATTTCTACTCCAATCAGAGACTAGCAGCCCCTGAGTGTGAACACACACAGTGAGCTACATCAATCACACATCACTCACTAATTAGAAAAAATATTTTTACACACTTACCTATAGCTCAACTATGGAGGCACTTTCTTATTTGAGGCTTCATCCTTTCAGATGACTCTAGCTTGTGTTAACGTGGTATGAAACTACAAAGCATGCTACCAATGGTCTGTTTGGCTTGGTGTGGTGGTAGAAACCTACAATCCATGTATTTTGGATGTTGAGGTAGTCAAATATCCATGACTTCAAGGCCAGTCTGTTCTACTTAATGAATTTCTAAACAGTATGACTGCACAGAGACAACTGCTATGAAAGTAAACCAAATAAAAATGGATTTCATAAGGATTTATTGTTGAGAGAATATCTAGTAATGATCACCACTCAGAATAGGCAATAGCAAATGAAATGAGGAAGATAATAGGACCTAGGATACTTGCAGGAAGAGAGATGATTCGGGGAACATTTATTAACAAGTGTAGCAAAAGATCATAGGGCAGAACCAGGAAAGGTTAGGCAGAAGGTACAGAATGGCAGGGTGGCATGACAGTTAGGAATCATCTAATAGATGACTGTAGAAAGACTTGAGATCTTAGGAGGAACTGGCTGAATTGTCTACGCATCATAAAATTTCCTCACACTACTTATGATGCTATGTTGTGCTTGCAGAAAGGATTGTAAAATAAAAGCATTATGAAAGGCCAAACCAAGCAGAAAAGTGGAACAGATACAGATACCCACAGACAAACAGTGGAATGAGATCTGTGGAAGAGTTAGGGGAAGAATTAAAGGCCCTCAAGTATATGGCAATCCCACAGGAAGACAATATTGTTAACTAATTTTGACTCCTATGAATT
This sequence comes from Rattus rattus, assembly GCF_011064425.1. Taxonomy (NCBI): domain Eukaryota; kingdom Metazoa; phylum Chordata; class Mammalia; order Rodentia; family Muridae; genus Rattus; species Rattus rattus. Next base: position 138,830,349 of record NC_046155.1, read on the forward strand.
CCCAGAAATTAAGCCATCAATTTATGATCATAGAAATACTGCCCCACATGTGGCCCATGCATATACAGCCATCCAATTAGACAAGATGGATGAAGCAAAGAAGTGCAGGCCGATAGGAGCCGGATATAGATCTCTCCCGAGAGACACAGCCAGAATACAGCAAACACAGAGGCGTATGCCAGCAGCAAACCACTGAACTGAGAATAGGACCCCCGTTGAAGGAATCGGAGAGAGAACTGGAAGAGCTTGAAGGGGCTCGAGACCCTTTATGTACAACAATGCCAAGCAACCAGAGCTTCCAGGGACTAAGCCACTACCTAAAGACTATACATGGACTGACCCTGGACTCTGACCTCATAGGTAGCAATGAATATCCTAGTAAGAGCACCAGTGGAAGGGGAAGCCCTGGGTCCTGCTAAGATTGAACCCCCAGTGAACTAGACTGTTGGGAGAGGGAAGCAAGGGGGAGGGTTGGGAGGAACACCCATAAGGAAGGGGAGGGGGAGGGATGTTTGCCCGAAACCGGAAAGGGAATAACACTTTCGAAATGTATATAAGAAATACTCAACTTAATAAAAAAAAAAAAAAAAAAAAAGAAAAGAAAAGAAAGACATCTGGTCTCAGGAAAATAGGATGTGCCTAATCCTGCATAGATTTGATGCACCAGGGTAAAGAGATAGAAACAGGGCTGCCTTTCAAAGGTAAACAAAAAAAGGAGGAGTATAGACACTCTGAGAGAGGGCCTTAGAGGGGGCAACATTTGGGATGTAAATAAGTAAATTAATCAAGTAAATGAATTATATTACAAAATCTAATAAAAATTTGGAAGTACTGTGAAGAGAACAAAAAAAAAAAAAAAAAAAAAAAAGCCAACCAAACAAAATTAGTACATGGAAGCAAATGAGGAACATAACACTATGAGGGTGGTATTTGAAAGGATTTGGACAATCAGGACCAAATAGGATGAGGAATATTGGAGAAGGAAATAAAATAATTCTTACTATGGACATGTACTATCCTTTTAGCAATAATTAAATAACTTTATTCTATCCTTATTTGGGATCATTAATTCAAACTACGTAATTTTTCAGGCATTAGCATTATCAAACACTGAGAAATACAAAATGACAATTATGGTATACATTTGAACCTGTTACTACAAATTACTACTTCTGAAAGGGAAGATATTTGGGGATCATTGGAAAATATATTCAGTATAGAGGTGTGCTTTGTCAGAAGGTTGGTTTACTTGTGACATGGAAGGTATAAAACAGTACTGTGTTGGTTTTCTTCAGTTACATAGGTGCTGCTCATAGGGGAACACTTAAACACCATCATATTGCTAAATTTTCAATCATATGCAAAATCAAATTTAAAACTTGAGGATAACAGTACAGGAAGGCCTCAGAGTTAGGATGAAAGAACATTGCAATACTTGAGGACATTTGATGAAACAAATGCAGAGGGAAAGTAATATTTTTCATGGAATATTAGTATTACAGGTTACTCATGCTCATGTAGATATCTGTGCATCTGAGCACATATCAATAGTGTTAAATTAGTTGAGTATTAAAAGAGAAACCCAGATGCCCTTCAACCGAGATATGGATACAGAAAATGTGGTACATCTACACAATGGAATATTACTCAGCTATCAAAAACAACGACTTTATGAAATTCGTAGGCAAATGGTTGGAACTGGAAAATATCATCCTGAGTGAGCTAACCCAATCACAGAAAGACATACATGGTATGCACTCATTGATACGTGGCTATTAGCCCAAATGCTTGAATTACCCTAGATGCCTAGAACAAATGAAACTCTAGACGGATGATCAAAATGTGAATGCTTCACTCCTTCTTTAAAAGGGAATAAGAATACCCTTGGCAGGAAAAGAGAGGCAAAAGATTAAAACAGAGACTGAAGGACACCCATTCAGAGCCTGCCCCACATGTGGCCCATATATATACAGCCACCCAATTAGACAAGATGGATGGAGCAAAAGAAGTGCAGAAGTGTAGATCGCTCCTGAGAGACACAGCCAGAATACAGCAAATACAGAGGCGAATGTCAGCAGCAAACCACTGAACTGAGAATAGGACCCCGTTGAAGGAATCAGAGAAAGAACTGGAAGAGCTTGAAGGGCTCGAGACCCCATATGTACAACAATGCCAAGCAACCAGAGCTTCCAGGGACTAAGCCACTACCTAAAGACTATACATGGACTGACCCTGGACTCTGACCTCATAGGTAGCAATGAATATCCTAGTAAGAGCACCAGTGGAAGGGGGAAGCCCTGGGTCCTGCTAAGATTGAACCCCAGTGAACTAGACTGTTGGGGGGGGGCGGCAATGGGGGGAGGGTGGGGAGGGGGACACACCCATAAGGAAGGGGGGGGGGGGGATGTTTGCCGGAAACTGGGAAAGGAATAACACTCGAAATGTATATAAGAAATATTCAAGTTAATAAAAAAAAAAAAAAAAAAGAGAAATCAAAATAAGTGACCATATATTATTAGATATAGTTATCATGGGTAACCTTAATGTATTGTATGTAATGATTTTATTATTAACATATCATATGATATATGATTATTAAGTTAAATGTTTATCAAATAATGACGTTTTAGTAACAATTCTATAAGCAATTATACAGACAACATACCCATATACACAATGTGGGTATTTGCATAAAAACCACAAATCTATTTGCCCACAAAAGAATGATTGTGGTATGTCCTAATTGCAGATTTTTCTTCTAAAATAATCTCCTCTTAATATTTCTTAACTATTTAAGAATGGTGTGTATTATGTGGTAAATAACTTTAGGAAACTGACAGAAGTATGTTTTTTTTTAGATAATTCGAGCTTATTGTTTGTAAATTGTAATGTGCATTAATATATGAACTAGTATGAAACATTTCCAAATAAGCATAGTTATTAAGGATATTGGCACAGGAAGATTACAAATGTTAGCTTACTAGAGTGCATTTGACAGCCCATGATTACAACCAGCAAACCCTAGACACAAATGGAGGATATATAATAAGTACCATATACAGGCTCAAAGTCACAGGTATTGCTGGAGAATTTTCTATCTTTTTAATTAGAGTCAAAACCCAAAGAATAACTACGTAAGATTTTGGTCATTATCCTTCTATTTTATCTTTATTTTTGTTCCTGATGCAACAGGCAGGGAGCAGGGAGAAGGCATGGAGGAGCTATGGTGAATATATCCTTTGATAACAACAGACTTTTGCCTCCTTTAACATTTTTTTTTAGATCTTTCTCCTGATTGGTCCCAAAACTTTTCTCTATTTTCCTATGTATACTCAGCCAAAGTCCACCTCAAAAGTTGACTCAAAGCTGAGCAAACTCAACTAAAGAAATCTATTAACCTAAACATTTTCCAGTAATGCTCCTGATTGATATCTAGCTCTCTAATCATAGCAATCTCTTGCTGGGCATTGACAGCAGAATACCTCTTGGAAAAGGAGGAGTGCTTTGGTAACCTGCAGATGAAAATGAAAAGAAAAGGACAGCAGATCAGGTAACTTGCTATGATGCTTCATATTTCTGCTCTGAATAAAACTGCTACTGTTTGCTGTGTAAAGTATTTCTTATTGCTTCTGGTCATTGCTTTAATTTTAAGATCTATATTAAGGCTTTGAGTTCTGCTTTTTCTGTCATATGTCATCCTTGTGTATCTGACAGAGACAAGAGACCTGTTGCTCCTTAATCTGTTTGCAGAATCAGATCTGTCAAAATTTTTCTATCAGGACAGCAATTGTCACTTGGAATCATGACACTACCTGGAACATTTTCTGACATCATCGTCCCTTGTATGCCACCGCTTTCTGCGAGTCCTAAACCAAAACTCTGCAATTCACCTTTTATATCGTCTTGATACCATCAATAGCCTCAGATATTTACATTACATGTCAATCTGAATTCTAACATCAGGTTTACATTGTTATTGTTGGGGAAAATGTAGTTCTATATTAATACTTGCATATCTGCAATCTTTTTTCTTTAAGACAGGCAGAGCAAAGAGTTTGCATATATTACAATAAAAAAGCTTAACATACAAAATTTTCTTTTTATAACTTTAAATATTAATTTACTAAGGTTTCCAGACACCACAAGTCCATGAGTCATAATATGTATTGTACTTTAGCTGTAGTACTGTCTTAATTACTATTTAGTATCACTGAACAGCTTCATTAGATATCATTGTGTGACTTTTTTTGTGTTCTATGGCAAGATTATAAAATTCAAGTTTTTGTTCTTGTGCATAATCTAGGAGACTCAGTTGTATTTTATCTATCTAAATATTGATATGTGGAAGAATCAGCTGATGCTAATATGTGGAATCTACCAGGCTATATCATAGCTGGCTTGCATTTAATGTTATCTCATTAGTTTTGGACTGATTAACATTTGTTTAGAACAGAAAATGTTCATATCAAAGATTTTACCATGTTTATCATCTCCATTGTCCTGGTAACTGTATAGTTAACTAGAGGCTTATAACTCAGTAATTTGTCCTATTATTCTGTCTATCATCTGTATTCTTTTTGCTTCTATGAATCTAACAGAATGCTAAACTTTTAGGATTTATCAGATTTGGAGCTAATGTAAGAAAAATATTGTGCAAATTAATAAACAATCATGAAAAATTACTTGGACATGGGTGAAAACGGAGTTTGCAGTAGAATAACTGGAAGCTTTATTGTGTATTGCACAAGTGAAGCCTAAAAAGGAGAATAGGTAGATTACACAGTCTTTACCTGTTATTGTAGAAAGTAAACGCATATGAAAAGAGATGATTGTCGAGGCCCTAATGTTTTACACTGTGCACGTAAGTGATAGATATGGGTTGTCTTCATAGTAGTTTTCATCTCACCTTCCTTAAAGAACAAAATATTATTTTATGAGTGTGTCAGTCTTTGTTTTGTTTTACATTTTTTTCATTTTTAAGGATAATTTATTTATGAAAGTTTCAATGTTATCCCTCTTCCCTGTTTCTCCTCCACAAGTCCCTATTGCCGCTTTCCCTTTGCTTTGGCTCTTCTATAAGAGTGCTCCTCTACTTCCCCACCCATTCCTGCCTTAGCATTCCCCAATGCTGAGTCACTGAGACTCCACAGGGCCATGGGTCTCCACTCCTAGTGACCCTGAGAAGGAAATTCTCTGCTTCTGCTATATAATCCAGCTGGAGCCCTGGATCCTTTGGTTGGAGGTTTAGTTCCTAGAAGCTTTAAGTGGTCTAGTTGGTTATTGTTGTTCTTCCTGTGGGATTGCAAACCCCTTCAAACTCCTAAAGTCCTTGCCCTAACTTCTCTATTGGGGTCCCCGTGCTCAGTCTTATGTTTGGCTGCAAACATTGACATCTGTATTGGACATGTTCTGACAGAGCCTCTCAGGGGACATCTATGCCAGGCTCCTGTAAGTGAGCATTTCTTGGCATCAGCAACAGTGTCTGGGTTTGCTGTCTGTAAATGCGATAGATGACTAAGTGGCTGTCTCTGGATGGCCTTTCCTTCTGTCTCTGTTCCACTCTTTGTGCCTTTTGATAAGAGAATTTCTGGTTTACTATTTTTGAGATGGGTGAATGGCCCCATCATTCAAATAGGGGCCATGCCTATCTACTGAATATATTCTCTAAGGATCTCTCTCCTCTTTGTTGGGGGTACTTTTGCTAATGTCTTCTAGTTGGGTCCTGGGAAAGCCTTAGGTCCCTGACATCTAGGACTTTTTGCTTGATAACTGTAGGTTGATGTCTGTTTTAATTAGGGTCTTATTGCTGTGAATAGACACCAGGTGCAATGTAAGTTTTATAGAGGACAACATTTGATTTTGGCTCACTTACAGGTTCAGAGGTTCAGATGTTCAGTCCATTATCATAAATGCAAAGGCGAGAACATGGTAGCATCACAGCATCCAGGTAGGCATGGTGCATGAGTAGCTAAGTTCTACATCTTCAACCAAAGAAAGCCAGGAACAGTCTTAGCATCCCTAGTCAGCTACGAAGAGTGGCTCCAAGCCCACGCCCCACAGTGACACACTTCTTTCAACAAGGCCACACCTTCTAATAATTCCAGTTCCTGGGCCAATTATATGCAAATCATCACGATCTCTATACGCAAGTGAAGACTGGCACAAGTTAGGTCAAGGCCATGATTGTACAGTAAAACAAAAAAAAAACTGGGACAAATCTTTTGTAAAGTAGGAGAGAAGGCAAAGGAAGGAAAATTAAGATGGAGACAGAGAAGGATGACACAGATCTGGGTGGTCAGGAATTATCGAATTAGTTACGATGGATTTCTGTAGGCAAATTTATCTTTTATAGGTGGGCAGTTTATGTCCTTATCAATTGTATGTGAGTTTATTTTGTGGATATATTGTGGATTGATAATTTAATATATAAATCTGATTGTTGGTTTGCAGTTTGATGAATCTTGATTTTAAGCGGTTGTTGGGAGTTTATACCATAACTATTAGAGGGGGGCAGATGTAGACAAAATAAACAGAGCAATGGCAGAGAAGAGACCACTGAGACCAGGGGATATATGCTAGAAATATGAGCAAAGTTCACAGTAAGAGAATGGTGAGATATGCAGTCTTTGTATGAAACTGGCATTGCAGCAACCCACCTAGGAACTAGATGGGTAGAGAGATTGAGGGCACACACACAGAGTAGCTTTCAGCAGCATTACTTGAGAGAGAGCTTAGAGGCTTTTGCTGACTTAGATGAATATAATCTACAGATACCATGTGTCCCTACATTGCCAGCTAGAACAGGATAAAAGAAACACTTCTTTATTTTTTACTGCAACAGGTAACAACAGTTCCCCCTCCCCCAATGCTACATACCTACTTTCAAATTCCTGACCTTTGGTACTTGTCCCCCAACTTCTCCCATATCTGAACCCCCCATACTTCCCTCGCTCTCTTCTGTCTCTCCCAAATCTCTGTCTCCCTTTACTTCCCTAAGATTATTTCTGCTTTCGAGTAGGACTGTAGCATCCTTACTTTGGTGTGATCTTCTTTCTTCTTCGGTTTTATATGGTCTATGTATTGTATCATGGGTATTATGAGCTACTTTTTGGTTAGTATCCACTTATCAGTGAGTGTATACCATGTGTGTATAATTTCCAACTGTTTTACCTTAGTCAGGATGATATTTTCAAGTTCCATCCATGTGCTTGCAAATTTCCTGAAGTAATTGTTTTAAATAGCTGAATAGTACTCCACAGTGTAAATGAGCAACATGTTCTGTATCCAGACTTCAGCTGAGGCTCATCTGGGTTGTTTCTAACTTCTGGCTATTATAAATAAGAATGGTATGACCATAGTGGAGCATGTGTTCTTGCAATATCCTCTAGCATCTTTTGGGTATAAAACCAGGAATGGTATAGCTGGGTCCTCAGGTAGTACTATGTCCAATTTTCTGAGAACTGCCATATTGATTTAAAGAGTGTTTGTAACAGTTTGCAATGCCACCAACAATGGAGGAGTGTTTCTCTTTCTCCACAACCTAGCCAGTGTCTGTTGTCACCTGACTTTTTTTTTTTAATCTTAGCCATTCTGACTGGTGCAAGGTAGAATCTCATGTTGTTTTGATTTGCATTTCTCTGATGACTAAGGATATTGTCCATTTCTTTAGGTGCTTCTTGGCCATTCAATATTCCTCAGTTGAGAATTCTTTGTTTAGCTCTGTACCCCTTGTTAATAGGGTTCTTTCTTTCTCTGTGTTCTAACTTCTTAAGTTCTTTGTATATTTTAGTCCTTTAGCAGATATAGGGTTGGAAAGATGTTTTCCTCTTCTGTGGATTGACGTTTTGTCCTATGTTTAATAAAATCTGTTATCAAATTTCTTGGTTACATTCATGGACTGAATGAAAGTAAATGTTCTATTTATCATGTTAATTGTTTTAGAGGGGTGGCTAGGATATGTTAATATAGGACTAGTCAAACATATATTCTCCTTAGGAGATAGCTCATATATCCTCTTTAGGTACAACTAAGGAACCACTAAACTCAAATCCTACTCATTTTGGAATCTTGCATGTTTCACATAAGTGTCATCCAATGTGTATCTTTCACCAAGTTCGATAAAGGGATAAGGATTTTACATAGACATAAGTTCTTATTAGATTAAATGTCCATTCTGTTGGAGGAAAGAATAGTTTTTTTTTTATGAGTAACATAGGTAAATACTGGTGAAAAAGAAGTCATAGTACCCAGTTAAGAAACACTTAGTATTGATTGGTTAATTATAATATCCAAAAAAAATCCTCTACATTTGGGTTTATTCTCATAAGTTAGTACTATATGACATCAATTCAGGTGTCCATTTCCTAATTTTCATCATTTCCTTCATCTTTGCTTTGTATTCAAAAATAAATTTCAACAGATTTTCAATAAGAATATTCCAGAGACAATGCTATGAAAAATGTGCTTCGTGGTTCAGAATACCATTGTAGTACGAAAATCATATTTCATTTATTTCGCACTATCTAATTCTCAGAGAATCATGAGAAAGGGGAAAGCTGAAAAAGAATAAAGAGATATCAGAAAAGAACAAGATATTGTTTATTCCTATATTTCAAGGCAAACAAAAGCCATCTAGATTAATCATCTCTGTCACCGAGTAAATAGATACCCTACCTGGGCTTGAAGTTTGTTTACGTATCCTCATTAAATTACATGAAAAGTCAGGATATCCTCATTCAGTATCCACATGCTCAGACAATTTATTGAAGGGAAATCTACACTTACTGATTGTATCCTTTGAAAAGGCTAGAAAATATAGTGCTAAAACAGTATTAGAGCTTGGCTCTGTCATTTACTATGTAAGAAAGTCCTCACCCTTACCGAATAATAATTTTCTGTGCAGACTTTTTATGAGTACACACAACCTAGAGAATAACAAATTAAAAATGCTCTGTAAGTTTTCCCAATAAACTAAAAAGTTATCTAAGGTGAACCTTGATAGAATTCTAGTATCGTTTCAATGTTAGATGGGTATGCAGTAGACATTGATTTCACCTCTATTTTGGGGGAAAATGAGTTTATTTTATTTTTTTGTTTATGAGATTATAATACAATTTTATTTTACCCTTCTATCTCCTATGCTCAAATATAATATTCTTTGCTCATTTTGAAATATACTGTTTGTTTTCATTTACTATTACACACATATGTCTGTTTGTATGTACATGTTTATTCTTAAATACATACTTATAACTGTTTTAGTTTGCACTATATTATGTAGGTATGTTTTTAGGACTGATCATGTTCTGTTGAATAACCAGTTGGTTGATTTTCTCTGTGGAAAACTGTATCTTATTGTCATTTTTTAAATGTTTGAAACACTCATTTTAAATTTTTTTGTTTTTATTTTTATTGGTGTTTTTGCTTCTTTACATCTCAAATGTTATTCCCCCTCCCAGTTTCCCTCATGAAATCCCCCATGCTCCATCAACCTTCACCTGCATCTACAAGGGTGCTCTCCCTCCCAACCACCTATACCAGCTCCACTGACCTATCATTTGCCTAAGCAATGGCATCAAGGCTTCATAGGATCCAGGGCTTCCCCTATCATTGATAGCTGAAAATGCCATCCTTTGTCACATATTCAGCTCAAGCCTTGTGTCTCTACATTTGTATTCTTTGGTACACTGCTTAGGAACTAGGTGCTCTAGCAGGGTGGGGAGGTGCTCATTGGTTAATATTATTGTTCCTCCCATGGGGCTGCAAACCCCTTCAACTTCTTCAGTCCTTCCCCCAACTCCTCCATTGCGATTCATTTGTTCAATCTGATGTTTGGCTGGAAGCATCCACATCTGCATCTGTAAGGCTATGACAGAGCCTCTCAAGAGACATGTACTTCAGGTTTCTCAATGTTGTTCTTGTGAATACTGGCATTTGTAGAAAATATAATCTTCCAGAAATATGGCCTCATATCCCAGATTTTACCATCTCTTTTGTCCATCTTCAACAATGAACTCTGATATTTCAGCAAAAGTGATGTTTTATTAAACTATTTGCTAACTCTGTTCCACATTGTGTTCTGATTTTTATGGGTTTTTTTTTGCATTTATTTGTTAGATGAACTCTGGGCCTTTTAATAAGCATTTTTCAGATCAGATATGGAAGTCTGACAAGATTATGAAGTTATTTAAATAATCACATTTATTTATTATAGGTATTTTTAGATAGAAAGCTGATATTATGTTGATATTTCCTTGTTTTGATAATCTCTATTTACTACCTTTTACATTTCTAAATAAGTCTACTTTCTCTCAATCACTTGAAATATTGTATATTCTATTGTATTAATCTTTCTATTCTACACCTAGGTAATTGTCCATTTATGATTTCATTGTACCTGCAGTTAACCTTGTACATGTGTTTTAGTAAAAAGAATTGGACCTAGGATTCTCCAATGAGACCAAACCATTAGCATCTGTCAATTATGGTCTAGATTATCACAGTCACTATGTACTTTTCTAGTTATATCTGTCTTTTGTAAGTTATTACTTTCTATTACTTTTCACATTGTATGCCTACTTTATTTTCATCATACTTTCACCAATGGAGGCAGTTACGTTAATTCCTTTTCTTGTGTATTGTGAATATAAAACTAGTAAACCTACTCAAAGAAGTAATCATGCAGAAGGCTGATGAATACCTTTGTACACACAGTAAGGAGTGATATAACTGTAGCATATGATATTAATATTTAGCTTTTTGATATCTCTGGCTACTGATTTCTAACTAAATTAAACCACTTTCCTTTCACAACCACAGTGAGTGTTCTTTTTTCCACATAGGCAAAAGCATTTGTTGTCAATTTTTATTGATATTTCTTAATTCTTGTTGGGTGATATGCAATTTCAAATATCTGTGGATATGAATATCTCAGTGAAATTATTTTCATAACTGACTAACACTGGAAAAAAATTGAATAAGTAGTTATATAGGAGCAAGAAAAAGGAAGAAGCAAAAGTAAGCATTTCTTAAGAGAAACTCAAGATGAGTAATCTTTTTGCCAGATTATGGCAGGTCATCCCATGAATATTTGAGCAACCCACCAATGAAGTGGAACCTCATTCCCACTTTTTTATTAATCTGAGCTTCGACTCTTCGAATTGGAATGAGTTATTAATTACTAGAGATCTATTAGCCATGACAGAGCATGTGACTAGAGCATAACAGCATCATCAGTTTTCATAAACTAAATAATAATTATTAAATGGGTTTTTCTTCTAACCTTACAAGGAACGCTATTATACGTCAACCTAGTATAGTTGGAGATGTAGGGTTTCAGAAATAAGGCCCCACATGAAAGGACAAAGTTACTCCGTTTGAGTCCTGAGGGTCTTTCACCTCCCACGACTCTTGGACATCCTCGAGGATCCCACAGACTCTACCTTCCACTTTGCCTGTTTCCTTTTTTCTGCAAGCACTATGGGCTTCAGTCCTGCCCCCTCACCAATACCTTATCATGTCCCCCTCTTCACCTCTCTTTGTCCTTTCCACCCAGGTACCTCCCTTCTTCGCCACATCCTGTGATTAATTTCTTCTCCCTCCAAAGTGGGATTGACGAATCCTCATTTGGGCATTTCAGCTACTTAGCCTTCTTGAGTTCTGTGGATTTTTTTTCTTGGGCATTCTATAATTTGGGGCTAATTTCCTCTTATTATTGAGTACCTAGCATTCATGTCTTTTTGGGTCTGAGTTATCTCAATCAGAATGATATTTTATGATTCCATTCATTTTGCTTGCAAGACTCATGATGCCCTTGTTCTTAATAGTCGTGTACTAATACTTTGTTTAAATGAATCTCATTTTTTTAATCCATTCTTCTCTTGTGGAACATCTGAGATTTATACAAATTCTGGCTATCATATATAATATGCCTCTGAACATAATGGAACATGAGTCCTGTGGCATGGTGGGGAATATTTTGGGAATATGCCCAAGGGTGGTATAGCTGGGTCTTCATGTAAGTCTATTTCCAATTATCTGAGTAATGTCCGGATTGATTTCCAGAGTTGTTGTACCGGTTTGCAGTCCCAGCAGCAATGAATAAGTGTTTCTCTTTTTCCACATCCTGGTCAACATGTGCTGTCAACTGAGTTTTTATTCTTACCCATTCTGATTGGCGTAAGGTAGAATCTCAGGGTCATTTTCTTTTGGATTTCCTTAATCAGCAACTACTTTGAACATTTCTTTTGGTGCTTCACAGCCATTTAGTATTCCTCTGTTGTAAATTCCCAGTTTAGTTCTATACCCCATTTTTTGGATTGGGGTGTTTGGTTTTTTGGTGGTTAGCTTCTTGAGCTCTTTATATATTTTGAATATTGGCCCTCTATTGGAAATGGGGTTCGTGAAGTTTTTCCCAGGCTGTGAGTTGCTGATTTTTCTTTACAGATTCCATTGCCTTACAGAAAATTTCCAGTTTCATGCGATTCAATTGATCAATTCTTGATTTTAGAGTCTAACCAATAGAGTCCTGTTTAGGAAATTATTCCCTGTGCCAATGAGTTTGATGCTTTTTTCCACACTCTCTTCTATGAGAGGCACTGTATCTGGTTTTATGCTGAGGTCCTTGATCCTCTTGAACTTAATATATATTAAATTGTCTTAAAACAAAACAAACATTAAATTTAGATCACTCTATGTTTAATAGAAGGATGCCTTACTGTAATCATGTAATTAATGTGAGAGTTTAAATACAGATATAAATTAGAACAAGTGATTTTATTATACATTTTTATTTCATAAATGAATACTGTAGTTTCATTATATTAATGCTAGTATTACCTTCCAAATCATCTCATGTTCATTTGAAATATACAGTCCAACTCATGACCTCTATAAACATAGAGGTTTGCATCTGGGTTTGTGTGTTGTGTGTTGTGTGTGTGTGTGTGTGTGTGTGTGTGTGTGTGTGTGTGTTACCAATTGGGATTGGATTGTGTCTTATTGCTTTGGATGAATCTGTAAATAATATTGATTCTCCTTATCTTAATAGGAAATATTTACCTGTATATTTTCATCTATGAGTGAGACCTTTTGGAATTTTCTTTTCTAGTAATGAACATGGTAATGTTACTGAGGTGATTATGAATATTTACAACAACTCAATAAATGACAGAACGTGAGCCCCAATATGCTACTACGATTTCTACGCTACAAATGTAACCTCAGGTTCACTTAGAAACAGACTAGACTATGTTAGCCAAGGAAGTCCCAAAAGCGTGAGCTCATCATTGTACCCACTGGAGGGACATAATTTTTACTGGGTAAAGACTTTGTCATGCAATCTTTGGGTCACAAGATCCCCAGTACAGTAAATAACCCATTGCCTGTGTTTTGTAAGTTAGTACAATAATCGCATCCATTTCCCAGAGAGAAAATTGGTAAAACTCTACATAGGTTCTTTTGCAAATGTTAAGTGGTTGGTCAGACATTCTTTATATCCCTGATATGAGAAAAATATTTTTAAATTATTTTTTCTATTTTTTGAGATTTTAATATAATTATTTTATATAATTTTTTATTCCATCCCTCCAACATATGTTATCTGATTTCTTCAAAATTCATACTATTTTTACTAACCATTGCATACAAATATGTACATATATCCATAATTCATTTTTGAGAAATAAATCAGTATATAGGGTTAGTGGTGTGCATGTGTGTAGACTGTGCATGTTACACAAAATACAGCCATTGTTCTATTCAGCTGAATATTATAATCTTTCTGCTCACATTTTGCAATATTTTTAAAGTCTTGGAATGATGGTAAATTTTGTAGATTCATCCATAAGGGTTAGTCAGATCACTGTATATTCTCTGCAATTTAACTTTTGCAATAATTTGCCTTTTGGAGCTCTAAAATCAATGCTTTGGGTGAAGGTGACAGTTAAAATTTGTGTGTGGATATAAAGACAATTAGAAATTATAAGTTTTCAGAGAATTAGTCGATACCACTTTTCCTTAATAGTTCATAACATTATGTGACATGTAATGTAAGCTAAGAATTAGGAATAAATTCTCTCACTTTCTATGATATAATCTGCATTTCACATGTAGTGAAAACTAAGATGAGAACATCATGACACTAATACAGAAAACAAAACAAACAAAGAAATAAACGAATAAAAATCAAGCATGCAAAACAGAAGTTGAAGGAATAGAAGAAAATGAGGGACCATTAAGAGGGTTGTATTGGAAAGGACCTGAATCATAAGGAGCACAATAGGATGAGTGAATTGTATCAGGGAATAAAATAATTATTATTAACATCTATGGTTCTTTTAGTAATAACTGAATAATTATATTCCTTGCTTGTTGTTTGAGAGCATATATTACATCAAACTATAAGGCATTTTCACCCATTAACATTAACAAACCAGGTGCAATACAAAATGAAAATCATGGTATATATTTAAACCTGTTGAAACCAAATACTGCTTCTCAAAGGAAGAACTTTGGGGATAGTTGGAAAGGGTAGTCATTGCAGGAGTGTACTTAGTCAGAAGGTTGTTTTACTTGTGCCATCGAGGGTTTAGAAAAGTCTTTGGTGCTTCTTTTTTCTGCTACATATGTACTTCTCACAGTGGAACAGCACAAACACAGTCATGTCTTTTACTATTTCAGTCAAGTATGTGAAATCTAAAGTTAAAACTTGAAGATAACGTTACCAGAAGTCATCAGAGTAGGTATGGCTTAAACTTGCAGTAATTGATGTAATTTGGTGAACTGGTTGCAGAGGGAAAGTAATATTTTTCATGGAAGATTAGCATCAGAGTGTACTCATGCTCCTGTAGATCTCTCTGCCTCTGAGCACATATAAAAAGTGCTAAATCAGCTGAAGGTATATTAAAATACCAAATTATGTGACCACAGTTTATTAGTTATAGATATAGGTAATCCTAATGTCTTGTATGTAATGGTTGCATTTTTAACACAATTCATGACATATTAAGTGAAGTGTCTTCAAAATAATAACATCTCTATAACAATTATATAAGTTCTCAAATAGACAACATACCCAAATACACATTGTGCTTTTCTGTATTAAAACACACACACACACACACACACACACACACACACACACACACACACACACACACACAAACACATGTATCCACAAACAAACGATTGTAGAATACCTAGATTTGGGGTATTTCTTTTCTAAAATAAATTCCTCTTAATATCTTTACAGTTAATATAATTTAAGATGCAATGTATTACGTGGCAAATAGCTTTAAGGAACTGGACAAAACATGCCTTTAGATAATTGCATAAGCACATTTAATAAGCACATTGTTTATAATTTTGTAAAGGGCATAAATATATGAACTAATATGACAAATTTCCAAGTAATTTTCTTTATTCTATTCCTCCCCCATATTTTATTTGATCTTTCTAAAGTCCATGTCATTTTCACTAATTGCTGTTATATAAAATATGTACATTTATACATAATTACATTTTTGAGGTATAAATAAAATGTGATATAAATCTTCAGGATATTGACAGAGGAAGATTCCAAGTGTTCATCACTGGAATGCGTATTACAGCCCATGATTACAAGGAGAATTCCCTAGACACAAATGGAGGCTTTATTATAGGTACCATTACACATATACAGGCTCAAACCCGAAGGCATTACTGGACAATTTTTACTGTTTTTAGTTACATATAGAAACAAAAGAATAAGTGCATAATATTTTTGTCTTTCTACTCCTACCCCTCTTTATTTTTATTTCTGCTGCAACAGGGATAGGAGAGAAGAAATAGAAGAGCTTTGATGGAAAAAAATCTTTTGGTAACATCAGGTTTTTTCCTTCTTATTCATTTTGAGATTGCTCTCCTCATTGGTCCCAAACCATTTTTCTATTTTGCTACATATGCTCAGCCATTCTGGGTCAACCACAGCTGACAGACGTATTCACATAAAAAAAAAAATTCAGTAGTGAGCTCTTAGCTCATATGAGACTCTTGCTATAGATTGAAGACAGGCTACTTCTTAGAGAAGGAGGAGTGGTCTAGAAACCTGCAGATGAAAACAAAAAGAAAAGTTGGTCAGGTAATTTGCTATGATTCTTCACATTCCTGTTCTGAATGAAACTACTCCTGTTTTCTATGTAAGGTATTTGTTATTGTTTCTGGTCATTATATCAATTTTATGATCTATTATACAGGACACAGCTTTTTAGATCTGTTTAATCTGCAAGGATGTGTTATGTCATCCTTCAGAATCTTCCAGAGGCAGGAGGCCTGTTGCTCCTTTGCCTGTTTAGGGGGTCAGGTCTATAAAGAATTTTTAAATCCGGACAACAGTTCTCAGTTGACACCATGAGACTATCTGGAATAGTTTTCTGACATCACCTTACCTAGTATGCTACCACCTTCTGAAGATAATAAAACCAAAACATTGCAATTCTCCCTTGTTATCATCTGTTGTTGTAAAAATATAAAAATAAAAATGGTTATGTCTTTTCCCTCGCAAGGTCCACACCGCGGTGCCCCAAGATATCTGCTAGATATCTTGGCAGAAACAAATCCCAACTGCACGGCAGCCCAGTGTCTTTTGCCACCACAAACTTTCCTATACTCAAACCGTCACATAAAAGAACACACAACACAATAACCTTTGACCCAATTGGTAAGATATAATTGCCCACTTAAACATACAAAGCCCAGTAAAATCCATCCCTAAGGAACATTAATAACAACCTGTAAATACACAGAGCAGAATCTTAACATCACCTGCCATGGCTTCTCACCCTCTCCTCCTCCTGTCTCTTCCTTTCTCCCCTAGTGCCTCCTCTTCCTTCAAACTTCTCTCCTGCCCATCCTTCCTTCTCCTCCAATGACAGGCCTCCTTCTATCCTGTACCTGCCCCTCATCTGTACTTTACAAATTCAATGGGGAGGTGGTTCTGGTGAAGACACCTGATTCCTGAGTAGTGACCAGGCTGCTGTCCTTGGGGCAGTGGAATTAGCATCAAAATACAGATAACTCCAGGGCAAACCACAACAATCATCTTGCTACCATCAAAGTTCTCAGATGTTTTACATTACATTTCAACCCAATTTCTAATATCAGGTTTTATTGTTATTGTTGTTCTCTTTGCTATGACTGTTCTTAAAGAATAAAGTATGCAGATATGTAAGTATTACTGTAGAATTATATTTCTTCTTAACAATAACTACAATGAAAAATTTTAACCTATCAAAATGTCTTGGGTGGTCTGGTGGATTGACTTTGAATCTCAGTATCCTAAGGTTTCCAGTTACCATATAATTTCCATGATTCAAAATACTTATATTGCTTTGTCATAATTATTTTTTAGTGTCACAATGCATTTTCCAGTTGTAATTATTAGATATCATTCTCTGGTTCTTGTGTGTTCTGGGGTAATTTCATAAAATTCAAGTTTCTGTTCTTGTGTATAACCTAGGAGCCTCAATTGCATTTAATTTTATCTAAATGTTGCTATGTGGGAAAATCAAGGTAAATCTATTAGGTATTCTATGTCATGTCTGGCTTATATTTAATGTTGGTTTCTCATTAGTTTTGAACTTACATTTGCTTAGCACAGAAAATGTTCTTTTTTGTTTGTTTTGATTTTTTGTTTTATATCTTTCTTTTTCATCTTTATTAACTTGGGTATTTCTTATTTACATTTCGATTGTTATTCCCTTTCCTGGTTTCTGGGCCAACATCCCCCTAACCTCTCCCCTTTCCCTTCTCAATCAGAGTTCCTCTCCCCATCCTCCACCCATTACTGCCCTACCCACAACAATCACGTTCACTGGGGGTTCAGTCTTGGCAGGACCAAGGGTTTCCCCTTCCACTTGTGCTCTTATTAGGCTATTCATTGCTATCTATGAGGTTGGAGCCCAGGGTCAGTTCATGTATATTCTCTGGGTAGTGGCTTGGTTCCTAGAAGCTCTGGTTTGTTGGCATTGTTGTTCATATGGGGTCTCAAGCACCTCAAGGTCTTTCACTCCTTTCTAAGATTCCTTCAATGGGGGTCCCGATATCAGTTCAGTGGTTTAATGATGGCATTTGCCTATGTGTTTTCTGTATTCTGGCTGTGTCTCTCAGGAATTATCTACATTCAGTTCCTGTCAGCCAGCACTTCTTTGCTTCATCCATCTTATCTAGTTTGGTGGCTGTATTATGTAAGGACCACATGTGGGGCAGGCTCTGAATGGGTGTTCTTTCTGCCTCTGTTCTAAACTTTTCCCCCCTATTCCCTCCCAAGGGTATTTTTATTCCAAAATGTTCTTATCAAAGTCTATACCACCTTTATCATCTCTATTGTACTTGTAACTATATAGTTAACAATAAGATTGTAGCTCAGTAATTTGCCTTATTCTTCTGTCCATCATCTGTATTCTTTTTGTGTCTATACATCTAACACAATGTTCAACTTTGAGCACTTATCTCATTTTGTGGCTCTTGTAAGAGAAATGAATGTGCATCTGATTAAACAATTATGGAAATTTAGTTGAAAATGGGTTCAAATCAGAGGTTGGAGTAGAATTATTAAAAGCTTTATTGTGTATTGCACAAGTGATGCCTAACAGGGTGACTGAAAAGATTACAATTGCCTTTGCCTGTTAATGCAAAAAGTACAGACATAAAAACAGATAATTGTTGAGGTCCTAATTTTTGAAGTATGAATTCCAGTGACAGAAATGGGGTGCATTCATAGTAGTTTTATTCTCAGTTTTTTGGATGATGGATTTAAATTAATAATATCTGTTAATCAATTTTTTACTACATTCCTGGACCAAATGAAAAGGAAGGGCTTGTTTTTCAGATACTGATTGATTTGGAGTTGTGTCTTGGATATATCAATATAGGACTAGTTTAAAATATCAGCTCCATCAGTGGTATCATTTATTCCCTGTAGATACCAGTAATGATGATAGGAATAAGTAAGCTGTAATCCTAGTCTCTTGTGAATCTTACATGTTTCATAGTGAGAAGTGACAGTGAATGGATATCTGTTACAAAGTTCAATAAAGGTATAAGGATTTTACATAGAAACAAAATTCTTATTTGTGTTAAATGTCCATTCTCATGGAGGCAATAACTGTTTTATTTTTTAAAACTGGATCACCTACACTAACACTTGTGAATAAGGAAGTCATATCTCCATTGATGAAATATCTGGTATTAATTGGTTAAATGTAGTACCTGGTAAAATAATCCCTTACATTTGTTTCCATTCTCATATATATATCCTATATATATCCTATATCCCATGTCTACTAACTTCAGGTTTCCTTTTTTATTTTCATCACTTTCTTCACCTTTGCTTTGTACTCAAAAAAAAACAAAACAAAACAAAAAAAACAAAAAAAATCCAACTGGTTGTCCATAAGACTATTCCAGAGAAAGTACTATAACAAAAGTGCTTCAGGTTTCAGTAACATACTGTAGTGCTGAAATCATGAATCATTTATGTACCACTATAGAAATGAGGGAGCTAGAAATGAAGAAAGTGATACAGAAATAGATTAATGTCCTGTCTGCTCCTATACCCCAAGCCAAACAGCAGTCATTTTTGTTCATCATCTAAGCCACCTGGTAAGTAGATATCCCAACTGGGCTTTACAGTTCGTTTACATCCACACATGGAATGACTGAAAAGAAAAATATCATCTCTGTAGTATCCACTAACTCACGCAATCTATTGTGGGAAAATCTACAGTTACTGAGAATATCCTTTTAAAGGGCTGGAAAATACAAAGAATGGGAGAAGAAGAGTATGTGAGATTGGCTGTGTCATGTGATCTATAAGAGATTCTTCATCCTTACTGGGTAATGATTTTCTGGGCAGCCTTTTTCTGAGCAAAACAGCCAAGAAAATAATCATTCAAAAATGCTCAGTACATTTTTTCCAATAAAATCACCAGTTACCTGGGGAGACCTTTGGTAACTTTCTATATTGATTTTTTTGTATCAATATTTGACATAGGATAAATTTTGCTTCCACCTACATTGGTAAAATTGTATATTTAAGTATTTTTTTTATTTTTGAGATTAAAATACAGTTTTTGTTTAGATTATAAAACAGTTTTATTCACCCCTTCCACTTATGATGATAGTACCCTGTTCTGTTAATCTATATTTACTACCTTCCATTTACTTTTCCAAATAAAGTCACTTTTGTCTCCCCTTTTACTCAATCAAACCACTGGAAACTTAATATTCTCCATGAATTTTAAAGATCTGGTAATACTTAGATACTAATTACACTATACCAAGCCAGCCACATTGCCAGTATGGCTAAAAGCAAGACTCATGAATCCCAAGCCTTATCAAAATGACTATTGCATTTAATGGGCTATTGAAGAAAAGGAGTCAAGCTATTTTCTTGGACTTTTTGCACTAAGAGAGCGGCCCATGTTAAATGGGGTGACTTGTCTCAAGTAGGAGAGAGCAGACAGCAACATTTTTTTGCCATGGGGTTGTGAGGGTGTGTGGATATTTCTCCTACTCAGGAATCTCCTCCAACTCTGGCTGTTGGAAAAACTTGCCCAGGTCATGAAAGTGGGAGATATGTTCCTGCCCCTTGGGGATGCAGTACTCAGGAGAGCCTTCCTTGAAACTCACTTGTTCAACACCTTATCTAGTGGTGGCTGTGTGGGGTGAGCAGGTGAGTGAAGGCCAAACACACATGTGTGCCCTGAGAGAGCCTGCAAAACTCATGATGTCCTCATTCTTAATAGCAAATGCTGAAGAGTAGTATACTTGAATATTCAGGTAGATCTATTACTAATCCTCTGAGAAACCCCCAGATTGATTTACAGAGTGGTTGTATCAGTTTGCAATGCAGCCATCTATGGAGGAGTGTTTCTCTGTCTCCACATCCTCACTAGCATGTGCTGAATCAGTCACCTGATTTTTTGATCTTAGACATTCTGCCTGATGTGCAGTGGAATCTGAAGGTCATTTTCATTTGCATTTCTCTGATCATCAGGGATTCTGAACATAATTTAAGTGTTGTTTTTTAATATCACCCTTTTGAGATTCCTCTGTTGACAATCCTCTGTTTAATTCTATACCTCATTTTGCAATGTTTTTTTTCTTTTTTTCTTTTTCTTTTTGGTAGTTAGATTATGAGTTCTTTATGTATTTTCAATTTAGCCCTCTTTCAGAAGCCTAGTTAGTAAAGATTTTTTTTCTCAATCCATAGGTTGCTAATTTGTCCTGTAGACTATATCCTTTCCCTTACAGAAGCTTTCCAGTTTCACTAGGTCCTATTTTGCAATCCTAGATATCAGAGTATGAGACATTGCCGTTTTATTAGGACACATACACACCCCCAACATGTCTATGAGTTCAAAGCTCTTTGCCACTTTCTTTTTTACTAGATTTAGTGTACTTAGTTTTATGTTGAGTTCCTCGATCCACTTTGTTTTGAGCATTGATCAGGTGACAAATATTGATCTATTTTAAAGTTTTTTTTACAAAGAAATTTCCAGTTAGACCAGCACCATTTAGTGAACATGCTTTCTTTTTGCCACGGTATAATTTTGGACTCTTTATCAAAGATAAAGTCCCTGTAGGTATATGGGTTCACTTTGGGGACTTCATTTCTATTCCATTGATTGACCTTTCTTGACCATTCTAAACAAACACAACACAGTTTTTATATGTTTTGTTTGGGGTTTTTCTTTTCTGTTTGTTTCTTCGTTTTTGTTTTGGTTTTTTGGTTTTTTTGTTTTTTGTTTTGTTTGTTTTTTACAACTTTTGTTCAGTAATACAGTTCCAGTTCAAGGATCGCAATTCCCCTCAGAAGGTCTTTTATTTTTTTTAATTTTTTATTAGAGATATTTCTTTACTTACATTTCAAAGATTATTCCCCTTCCGAGTTTCCTGTTCATAAGCCCCCATTCCCTCCCCTACCCCTCTCACATACGGGTATTCCCTTATTGCCCCCCCCATATTCCTTTGCACTGTGGTTCCAACCTTGGCAGGACCAAGGGCTATCCCTTCCCATGATACCCCAACAAGACTATTCTCTGCTACATATGCTCTTGGAGCCCTGGGTCAGTCCAGGTATAGCGTTTGGGTAGTGGTTTAGTCCCTGGAAGCTCTGGTTCATTGGCATTGTAGTTTTTATGGGGTTGGAAGCTCCTTCAACTCTTTCAATACTTCGTCTAATTTCCCCCAAGTGGGTCCTATTCTCAGTTCTGTGGTTTGCTGCTTGTATTGACATCTGTATTGGTCCTGATCTTGATGTATCTCTCAGGAGAGATTTATATCCGATTCCTTTCAGCATGCATATTTTAGCTTCATCATTCTTATCTAGTTTCGTGGCTCTCTATATATGGGCCACATATGGGTCAGGCTCTGAATGGCAATTCCTTGAGTTGCTGCGCTAAACTTTACTTCCATATACCTTCCTATGGATATTTTCCCCTTTTAAGAAGGAGTGGGAGTATCTGCATTGTGGTCATCCTTCTTCTTGAGCTTCCTGTGGTCTGTGGATTGCATCTTGGGTAATATCATTAAGAGCATACCAAGTGTGTTTTTCTGTAATTGAGTAACCTCACTCAGGATGATATTTTCTAGATCATTCCATTGCCTATGAATTTCATGAAGTCAATGTTTTTGATAGCTGAGTAGTACTCCATTGTTTAGATTTATCATATTTTTGGAATCCATTCCTCTGTTGAAGGGCATCTGGACTCTTTAAAGATTCTGTCATATTGTAGGTGGAGCATCTTTTGGGTATATGCCCAAGAGAGGTATAGCTGGGTCCTCAGGTAGTGGAATGTCCAGTTTTCTGAGGAACCTCCAGACTGATATCCAGAGTGGTTGAACATATTTGCAATCCCACCAACAACGCAAAAGTGTTCCTCTTTCTCCACATCTTCTCCAACATCTGCTTTCACCTGAGTTTTTATCTTAGCCATTCTGACTGGTGTGAGGTGGAATCTCAGAGTTGTTTTGATTTGCATTTCCCTGATGACTAAGGATGTTGAACATTTCTTAGGTGATTTTTGGCCATTCAATAATCCTCAACTGAGAATGTTTTGTTTAGCTCTGTACCCCATTTTTAATAGGGTTACTTGGCTCTCTGGAGTCTAATTTCTTGAGTTCTTTGTGTATTTTTGATATTAGCTCTCTATCAGATTTAGTATTGGGAAACATCTTTTTGCAATCTGTTGGTTTTGTCCTATTGACAGTGTATTTTGCTTTACAAAAGCTTTGCAGTTTTATGAAGTCCCATTTGTCAATTCTTGATCTCAGAGCATAAGCCATTGTTGTTTTGTTCAGGAAATTTTCCCCATTGCTCATGTGTTTGAGACTCTTACCCATTTTTTTTTCTTTCATTAGTTTGAGTGCATCTGGTTTAATGTGGAGGTCCTTCATCCACTTGGACTTAAGCTTTGTACATAGTGATAAGAATGGATCAATTTGCATTCTTCTACATGCTGACTGCCAGTTGAACCAGCACCATTTTTTGAAAATGCTATCTTTCTTCCATTGGATGGTTTTAGCAACTCTGTCTAATATCAAGTGGCTATAGGTGTGTGTTCATTTCTTGGTCTTCAATTCTGTTCCACTGATCTATCTATCTGCCTGTCTCTGTACGAATACCATACAGTTTTTATGAAGTTCTTTCATTTTTAAGGATTATTTTACTATCTTGTTTTGGTATGTGTGTGTGTGTGTGTGTGTGTGTGTGTGTGTGTGTGTGTGTGTGTGTGTGTGTTTTTTGAGTTTTCACATGAAATCAAGCATTGCTCTTTATAGGTCTGTCAAGAATTGTGCTGGAAATTGGTGGGAGTTTCAGTGAATCTGTAGATTGCCCTTGCCAGGATGGCATTCATACTAAGATAATCCTATGCCCATGAGCATGGGCAATCTCTCTATTTTCTATTGTTATATCTATATTTTCAATTCTGCTTTGTCAATTTGGATACTGTTGTGCCCTTTAGTTATTTTGGCCATAGCTTTAAATATCTTGTTGATTATCTCAAAGAACCAGCTTTTGGATTTGTAGATTCGTTGTCTAGTTCCCTTTGTTTCTTTTGTTTCATTTTGCCCCTGAGTTTGACTATTTTCTCCCTTCTGCTCTTCTTGGGTGTGTTTGCTTCTTTTTGTTCTAGAGCTCTTATGTGTGCTGTTAATTTGATAATTTTGGAGCACTCCAATTTCTTTACCAGGGCATTTAATGCTATGAATTTTCCTTTTAGCCTTTCTTACATTATGTTCCATAAGTTTGGGTATGCTGTATTATCATTTTCAGTGAATTAGAAGAAATCTTTAAATTCTTTATTTCTTCCCTGACCAAGTTAGCAGGGAATAGTGAGGTTTTCAGTTACTATAGGTGTGTAGGTTTTTTTTTTTTTATTTTTGCTGTTATTGAAGACTAGCCTTAAGCCATAGTGATCTGATAGGATATGTGGGATTGTTTCAATTTTATTCCATCCATTTGCTTGGAAGCTCATTAGGTCATCATTCGTCATAGCTAGGTAGTGTTCCACTATGTAATGGAACCACATTACCTGTATACATTCTTCTGGGACATCTGGGCTGTTTCCAACTTCTGGCTTTCACAAAGAAGTCTGCTATGAACATGGTGGAATATGTGTCCCTCATGTAAAAAGGGGCAAATTTGGGGTATATGCCCAAGAGTGCTATAGCTGGATCTTCATGTAGATCTATTTCCAATTGTCTGAGGAATCTCCAGATTGATTTCCAGAGTGCTTTTACCAGGTTTCAATCTCACCAGCAATGGAGTGGTGTTCATTTTTTTCCACATCATGGCCAACTATTCTGTCATCTGAGGTTTTGATCTTAACCATTCAGCATGGTATAAGGTTGAATCTCAGGATCATTTTCATTTGTATTTCTCTGATCAGTATGGACTTAGAATATTTAAGTGCTTCTTAGTCATTCGAGATTCCTTTCTCATGAATTTGCTGTTTCGTTCTATACCCCATGTTTTGAATGGGTTTTTTGAGTTTTTGATGGTTAGCTTCTTGAGTTCCCTGTACATTTTGAATATTAGCCATCTATCAGAGGTAGTGTTAGTGATTTTTTCCTAATCTGTAGGTTGCTGATTTGTCCTATTGAGAGTGACCTTGAATTACAGAAGCTTTCCTGTGTCCTAAGGTCCCATTTTTAAATTTTCCCTTTAACCTTGCTTACATTGTGTCCCATATGTTTGGGTATGCTTTATAAGCCATTGGAATAATGTTTAGGAAACTTACTCCAGTACCAGTTAATTCAAATTTTTCTCTTCAGTTCCTCCTCAATTAGATTCAGTGTATCTGATATTATGTTGATGTCCTTGATCCATTTGGATTTGAGCTTTGTGCAAGGTGATAAATATGTACTTATTTTTTTTTTTTTACTTTTCTACATACAGAATGGCAGTAAGACCAGCACAGTATATTGAAGGTGCTTTTTTTTCAATGTGTATTTCTTGATTTTTGTACAAAAATCAAGTGTCCATAGTTGTGTGGTTTTCTTTCTGGGACTTCAATTCATTCTATGGATTAATGTGTCTGTCTCTATACAGATATCATGTAGTTTTTATCAGTATTGTTGTATAGTATAGCATGAAGTCAGGGATGGTGATTCCCCCAGCAGTTCTTTTTTTTTTGCTAAGAATGGTTTTCCCATTCTGATTTTTTTGCCTTTCTGTATAAAATTGAGAATTACATTTTCCATGTCTTTTAAGAATTGAGTTGGGATTTTGATGGGGATTTTATTGAGTTAATAGATTGCCTTTTGTAAGATGGCCATTTTTACTATGTCAATTCCGACAATCCATGAGCAGGGGCAATCTCTCCATTTTTGTGAGAACAATTTTGATTTCTTCAGAGATTTGAAGTTAATATCATACAGATTTTGGATAGAGTTACACAAAGGTATTTTAAAATAATCATGGCCATTGTGAAGGGAGTTGTTTCCCTAATTTCTTTTTTAAGCTGATTATCATTTGTACAAAGGAAGGCTACTTTCTTATTTGAATTATTTTTTTTTGCAGCCATGTTGCTGAAGATTCAGACTGTGGAGTGTCAGGGATCAGACAAACTTCAGATCTCTTGAGAGGGCTTCAGATTTCTTTCTCTTCAGAGGAGCCATCTTGCTGTTGCCCTGAATGTAGCTTTTCTCCTGAGATACTTTCAGACTATGAATTCTGTTGCCCTATATGCAGCAGAAATCCAGAAAGTCTTTCCCAGTTTAGGGTAAGTTGCCCTGTGTGCAGAGAAATTCCTGGGAGGCTATCAGACTGCGGTTTCTTCAGTGAGACAGACAAGCATCTGATCAGCCCCAGGAGAAGGCACAGGTCAGAAAGGGAGTAGATTTCAGGGACCTGGAGTTTTGTGGGTAATGGGTCCCAAGTCCACTGATCTCCTCAGGGTACCCAGCTGCTTCAGCTTCAATATTTCATTTTCATAATCTATATGCCTTTTGTATAGGATACATATTTGAATAATTTAAGGGTGACATTATAGCACAATGGAAAAATGACCAGCTGAGCAGCAAGCTTTACATGGTATCTGTAGGATGATGTCATTATGCAGCAAGGTGCATCCAGGATAAGTCATGGCCTATCATTGGAAGAGAAGGCAGTTATGGTTAGGGAAATCTTGAGGCAGAGATGATTCAAGATGGAACAAAAGAGGAAGATCATTACAATCCAGGTTGTCTGGGCCAATTTTATTTTGTCTATGTTGTCTAATTTTATTAATTAACAGTGAATTTATTCTATAGCTACATTGTGGGTTGGGTAACATATAAATCTCACTGTGGGTTATAATTTGTTGAGTCTTGATTTTACCTTCTGGGTGGCTGGAGTCAGAAATTTTCTGACTGTGTGGGGCTGGCCAAAGTGATTAGCAAGGTGAGCAGAAGGACTGCTAGACATAGAAGATAGCTAGGCTAACGTGTGCTGGTGGTACACTAAAACCAGCCACCACGGAGATAAATTAGGCTTAGTACTATATGGTCCTATTTTGCCAGAACTAATGCTATGGAGGATCCACCCATGTCTGAGATTACCAGGGGCCAAGCATGGAGAAGTGACATGCAGGAATCCGTCTCAACTATTTTTTTTTATTATTACCACAACAGGCAGTCAAGAGTTATAATTAGAAATGCACAGACAAAGCTGTGTGCTTTATTAGAGCCAGAAAGTATCTTAAACATGTAGCCAGGTACATAGTCAGACTCCAGGCAATACAAGCTGTTTTTCTTTATCATTAATCGAAGGCAGCGCTCAGGGTAAATTATATTTTTACTGTGGTAACAATCAACTTTCCATTGTTCTGCTGAAATGCACAGAGAGGACACACAAATGAATTAGTAGCATGTGGAATGTTGAACAATATCACTGCAGTGTTGTTCTTTTCGTTCTTTGGATTGAGAACTTGTCCTTCATTGGATTTTAAACCATTTGAGTTCACATAGTTAAACCATTGCATAGATCATTTAAACTATTTGAATGAACACACTCCACAAAACAGAGGCAATCAGAGATAATAAATATCACTGTATTTAAGGCTTTTATATACAGGCTTCTGGCAATAATCCAGCTGTCAGAGTGCTGGAGAGAACAAAGACTGCTGTTTCTTTAGAACCCTGGGGCAGACAGAGCAAATAAAACTCATCATAATAAAGGACATTCTGGAATTCCCCAAACTCCTGCTATGAGTCAGCTACTTTGATTTTCTATGAATAAAATATGTTCCTGCCTCTTAAGTATCTTCACTGTTTCAGTTTTGCAGTGCTTTATCTTCTAAAATGAGGATGAGTCACTTTGTGAATTAATTTCTTATGGAGAAAAAGAATGTACTTTTTATTACAGTTTCTTGGGGCCCCAACCATGAATAATTGCTATGGCAGGAACAGTTTTCTCTTGACCACACAAGATGCTTTGAAAGATGTGAGCTGTAAACATTCAAAGACAATATTGCAATTGATTTCTGATGCACTCTGTGGTCACAGAAATATAACACTAGCTGTCTTACTTATGATCATTCTGTTGCCATCTAGAGCTCCAGAGGTTCTATTTTCTATTACAAATTTGAGTGTCAATGTGAAATTCTTACCTCTTTTTGCTAATTGGTAGATCTTATAATTTATTGTCACTTCCTTTTCTGCCCAGCCCTTTCTATGCTATCAAGCAAAGAATGAGAGTAGTGGAAAATCAATTGTCTCTGTGTTGTGACTTCTATTCTATACTCTCATTGAAAGTAATTTACCCAACAGAGTTTTTGTCCCTCTTTAACAAGGAATCTCCTCTGAGTGATGAGTATCTCTTCTTTAACACTGTGTTTATGGAAATTACAACTCTTTGGTATGTTATGAATATTTATACAGTTTTGCAACTTTGCCTAAGTTCTTTCTGAAAATATAAAATCTTCTCCAATTGAATTTGTTGTATATTATCTTGTGTTCTTATGTTACTTTTGTAATTTTATTCTCTAAAAATTCTATTTGTGTATCATGATATAGGAAAATATTGGAGTGTAATCTAAAATATTTTGTTGAGATATTCCAATGATAACTACAGAAAGAATCAACTTGGACATAGTTTGAACATTGTACACTCATCACTTTTTTTGATAGAACATTTGATATTCCATTGAATGACATGCCATTCTTGATCTTATGGATTCTCATTTTTGTTGTTGTTTATGATAATATTCCTTCTTGTTGCTATGTGCTTATTAATATTTTATGAGTAGATTTTTTTTGGTATTTATAAATGGGAGAAGAGGTAGATGTTTGGCAATTCAGGACAGACTATGAGCAGCCCCAATACAAGTTGGGCAAAAATGTGAGCATGGATCTGGAAGTTGTAGGTTCATATCAGCTGTCACTCAATATGGCCTTCTGTATTAACAGTCTGTGATTGAATATCTGAATGAATTTTCATTAATGGTTTTGTTTATACTAGCAATGCTCTAACCCCAAATGGTACTCTTAAATTCTTTCCAAAGTTAAAATATAGTCTTGCTTTAGACAAATACTACAGTACTTTCTCCCTGCAGCCCCTTTATGCTTTTCTTACATTTTATTTATATAGCTATGGAGACATGCATTTCTGTCCTTGTTAGCAGTTTGACAAATTTCACATCAAAATTATTTCATAGAATTATTCAAAAATATTATTTTATGATACAAGGTGCTTTGCATCTCCACTTACTGCATCATGGACCAAGCAGGATGCCAGCCAAGGTGACCAAGACACTGGATCCAAGGAGCTTAGGGATCTATGCTCAGATGACCAGCAGTCAGACAACACACAGACCCACAAATGAGATGACATTTTTCCTATGTGACACTGCAGGCTGAGCACAAAATTCCTGATACCACTCCTGAGATGACCCCAGACACCGAGAGAGTAGGCCCTGCAACTCAAATGGGCAGTACATTACAGCTGTCACTGATAATGTGATGCAGGTGAGCAAGACATAAAGGCATGAGAACAGAAGAGCTAATTGCTCTCTGTGCTCCTTCCTGGCAGTAGCATTGGGTGAACAAGTTTGGAAGAGTTTCCAAGCTGAATAACTGAGAAAACTCCGAAGCCCAGGCCTTTGAGTTGGTCTATTTCACTAATGAACTGCTGGAATATGTGACTAGGCTCAGCCTACAGATCCAAAGTGGCAGGATTCCATGACACTGGTCAACAATAGGATCTCTGAGAAAAGTACTAAGTGAGGTTCCTGTGTTGATAGTATAGAGTATTCCAGAGGCCTTGAACCAGGTGGATGGCCCATTGCAGTGAATGTCTTCAAGCAACGAAGAGTACAAAAATCTGAATGATATACTGTGGCACAATCCTTCTTCTGTGATAAGTCCTTTTAATTTTCTTTAAGGAGAAAGATTGCAAGGGCAGGTGATGTATGCAAGGAGACAGGGAAATTGATGAGATTGGGTACATGGTCTAAATTACAAAAAAGTAATAAAATAAAAATATTTTAAAATTATTTTATATTTATTTTTACAGTAAATTATTTGTATTAATTATCAAATGGTTTCATTTACTAACCAATGAACTCTTCCTAAAGGGTCTGGAATAGAAACTGAACTCAATCCAAAGGATGGCTGCAACCATCCACATCTGTATTGGTCAGGCTCTGGAAGAGCTTCTCAGGAGACAGCTATATCAATCTCTTCTCAGCATGCTCTTTTGGAATTATCAACACTTTCTTGGTTTGGTGGCTACATGTAGGATGGATCCCCAGGTGGAAAAGTCTCTGTATGGGCTTTCCTTCAGTCTCATCTCCACTCTTTGACCCTGTATTACCTTTACACAGGAACGTTTATAGGTTAAAATTTTTGATATCACCTAGTGACCGCATTACTCAAGCAGGGTCTATGCCTAATATCTGGATATGGTCTCTATAGGTTCTCTTTCTCTTTTTTGGATATTTCAGCAAATGTCATCCCCTTTGGGACCTGGGAGCTTCTTTGTATCCTGGCATCAGGGACTTTTTTCATCTAACCCAATTTCTTCATAACCCACTGCTACACACTTCTGTTCAATTGCCTGACGCTCTGTATATCTCCCCTGTCTCCTTCTTCACCTGATCCTGCCCCCTTTCCCTTCTCCCCCTCTCCTCCTCCCATACTCCATGTCTTTATCTCCCATGATTATTCTGTTTCCCCTTCTAAGTAGAACTGAAGCATTCACCCTTTGGCCTTCCTTCTGTTGAGCTTCTTGTGATCTATTCCTTGTATTTTGAGAATATTTTGAGTTTTTTTTCTCAATATCCACTCATCAGTGAGAGCATACCATGTGTGTTATTTTGTCACTAGGTTACCTCACTCAGGATGATATTTTCTAGTTTGGACCATTAATGGGAAACCATTTAAATTTTATTTTATTCAAGGTTTAGTCTTCTGTCCTTTCCAACAATCATTTCAGTGTTTATTCACTATTCTCAATAATTATATTTCTTGGGGATTTCCTTTCATGATTTTAGAATTCCTTCTATTCAAATTAATGCACATGGATATTAGTTGTGGAGAAATATTTTGATGTGGAATTGACTATCCCACATTTTTGAGAGTAGATCCTGTTTGAGAGGACAAACATTAACATGATGAGAATACACATGGTAACACAGTCTTTTTATAATTCTTGAAATACTAAAGACAATAGGATAATTGTGTTTCCATGAAATTGTGAGGTTTTATCTGTTATGGCTATTGAGATATTTCCCCTGCATAAATTAGAAAGAAGTCATATGCCTGAGAATACAGTCCACAGAAGCAATGCACTTCCTGGTATCAGCAGATTCCTCCTTGATTCATCAGGGAATTGTCAATGTGGAGAACAGTCATTCTCTTTAATCCTCTCTATTACTACACTCAATTCCTGTACATGTATTGTGAATAGATAAATACAGGTCTCCCAATCTAGGCAGTCATACCAAAAATAAATGGTCATATTTTGCTTTTAGCCAGTGATAATCTTGAGAGATTCTGATATACTGAAAATTATTGATAAAAAGTTTGCTTTGATTTCAAGCTGGCTAATGTCACAAGAGGAGTTGACTTGAGTTCACTAGGTGGAAAGAACTTTGCTGAGGACTTACATACCTGAGGGGATTTCAGTCTATACTTAGGAATCAAAGGGTAGCTAGTAGCTAATCAATCATTTACCTCCTTCAAGAGCTCAGAAAAGAACCACAATCATGGTGCCTACAAGCATTGTCACTGCAATGCTGCTTGCACATTGTTGGAAAATTGTTCCTTTACTTTGTTGTGGGTTCAATATGAAAAGTGAAGCCTATCCTCTGAGAGAGGAAACTGGCACAGGAAAAGTAGAATATGTTTAGCTAGATAGATCTGGCCAAGTAGATTACTCAAAACATACATGAACACATTTTCTATGGCAGCTTTCTTCCTATTTTATTGTAGGTAAAAAGAACTCAAGTTGCCTTGCCAGAGAAATATGTTTTAAAGTTCCTCATGAAAATTTTGGAGAGCAGAAGAAAATGGTAAGAAAAATAACTATAGAGCTTAAGGAGGTTACCCAGTGATAGGAAACTTGACTAAATACAATAAGGTCTAGGTTCTTTGGTAGGAAAAGAAAAGACAGTCTAGAGGAAAATAAACATATTTTGTCTAAAGGACCCATAATTGTTTGCACAGACCTGTTAATTCAACACTATAATAGCTAAACCATCAAACCTTATGTTGGTATCTCCAAGGTCACAGCCAGGTGCTAGACAATCTCTTTCCAGAAAAATGGAGAATAAAATATATTGAGAAAGTTTGAGTTAGAAATTGAAATTTTAGGTCCTCATTAGATCTTATTTCTTACTTTATCTTTCAAATAATTTCATGCAACCCAATATTAAAACCTTTAAGAGTCATGGAATATTCATTTTCTCAATGTTGTCTGCTCTATTTTTTGTCCCATAATGCACTATATAAACTTTGGTTTTCATTTTCACATTTATGGGTGAAAAATAAGTTTTCCATTACCACATTAATAATATCCAGATAAATGAAATAAATTATTGTTTTATTATTTGAGAAAATTGTGTCATATGATCCCATACTCCTCACTTCTTGTTTGTTTACTTGCTTCCTTGTTGTTTTTAAACAGTAGCTCTTATACAGCCAGTGAAAGATTAGAAATTATTTAAAATTATGAGAATTGGATAAAGGACTATTATTTAGAATATGCCCTGAAAGCAAAATGTGGGTGCCTCAGGTTGTAGTTACAACTGGTCAGTCCTGCAGTATCATGAGGTCCAGAGACTGGATCTGTGATGTGAAACCTCATTATTCTGAGCACAGAGACAGATCATCTTCCTAATTCCTTGACTCCTTTGTTCAAGAGTGATGTTTCGTACATATTTTCATTTTTCTCCTGCTCCTTATACTATGTTTTTATTTTAAAATCTATCCTAAATCTTACCTGTATTTCACTAGGTGTATTGAGGGCTTCTCCAGTGATGAGAACTCATTGATATCATATTGGTATATAGATTGTTTTTAAGTAGGTAGTTTTTTTCTTTTTTTCATCTTTATTAAATTAGATATTTCTTATTTAAGTTTCAAATGTTATTCCCTTTCCCGGTTTCCAGGCCAACATCCCCATAACCCCTCCCCCTCTTTATATATGGGTGTTCGCCTCCCCATCCTTCCACCATTACTACCCTCCCCCTAACAATTCTGTTCACTGGGGGTTCAATCTTGGCAGGACCAAGAGCTTCCCCTTCCACTGGTGCCCTTACTAGGCTATCCATTGTTACCTATGCAGTTGGAGCCCAGGGTCAGTCCATGTATAGTCTTAGGGTAGTGACTTAGGCCCTGGAAGCTCTGGTTGGTTGGCATTGTTGTTCATATGGGGTCTCAAGCCCCTTCAATTCTTTCAGTCCTTTCTCTGATTCCTTCAACAAGGGTCCCATTCTCAGTTCAGTGGTTTGCTGCTGGTATTTGCCTATGTATTTGCCATATTCTGGCTGTGTCTCTCAGGAGATATCTATTCCAGTTCCTGTCAGCCTGCACTTCTTTGCTTCATCCATCTTATCTAGTTTGGTGGAGATTATATATATATATATATATATATATATATATATATATATATATATATGCCACATGTGGGGCAGGCTCTGAATGGGCATTCCTTCAGCCTCTGTTCTAAACTTTGCCTCCCTATCCCCGCCCCCATGGTATTCTTGTTCCCCTTTTAAAGAAGGAGTGAAGCATTGGCATTTTGGTCATCCTTCTTGAGTTTCATTTGTTCTGTGCATCTAGTGTAATTTGAGCATTTGGACTAATATCCACTTATCAATGAATGCATACCATATGTGTTTTTCTGTGATTGGGTTACCTCACTCAGGATGATATTTTCCAGTTCCATACATTTGCCTATGAATTTCATAAAGTCATTGGTTTTTATAGTGGAGTAGTATTCCGTTGTATAGACGTACCACATTTTCTGTATCCATTCCTCTGTTGAAGGACATCTGGGTTCTTTCCAGCTTCTGGCTATTATAAATAAGGCTGCTATGAACATCTTAGAGTATGTGTCTTTGTTATTTGTTGGAGCATCTTTTGAGTATATGCCCAATAGAGGTATAGATGTGTCCTCAGGTAGTTCAATGTCCAATTTTCTGAAGAACCAGTAGGTCATGCCTTAGATCACATGTTCTATTGTTATAAACAAAGGAACTGCCACCTTTCCCTGCTCTTTAACATATCCTCATGTTATGTTGATGAAAATGTCCCTATCAGAGTTCTACCTTAAAGTGACTGCTGTCTGTGCATGTGCAACTTGATGTAATTGTTAACCCTTGTACTCATCATATCTGTATAATGAAAAATAATAGGGGATTTTGAAATTAACACACAATTCATTTTGAATCCTGCGCAATCAAATCCTTGGTACATCACTCTATAGATATGTAGGGGAATACCAGAGCATGTAGCTGGTGGGTGGGTGTGAACGACCCTCATAGAAGCAGGTGGAGGGGTAATGTTATAGGGAGTCTCTGGGGAGAGGGACTTGGAAAGGGGATAGCATTTGAAATGTAAATAAAGAAAAAGCCAATTAAAAATAATAAATAAATAAAATCCAAAATCACTGGAAAAAAAGAAAGAACAAGAAACTCGGGAAATACTCCTAGTTTTTATCTATCAACAAGGTAACAGTATAAATGACAAGTTGTAATTTGACATTTGAGACTAGACAAGAGAAAAGATGCAAAATTATATAGAGCAGAGGATTGAAACAACTCTAAGTAATGGGAATATATTATTCTAAATAAAGCTCAGAATTCTCCCCCCTCTGAAGAAATAAAATGACTTTTCTTCAGAGATTAAAAAATTATCCAATATTTAATTTATAACTAGTCATTGGACAATATTACCCTAAGTATTAAGACATATTCTCATTTTGTGTACTACTAATAGCTCAGAATCTCTGTGTTGATGAAGCCCATGTAACATCTGAGGACAAAATCTAAATAATAACCGAGTCCCTCCACATCTTAGCATATTAGCTAGATAAGCCTAACTATCCCAATCATGAATAATAAACATTCAGATGATAATGAACAGGGAAACAGACAGCCTAAATTCAGACTCTGAAAGGACCATTGGTTGTTTTTTACAAAATCCTCTTAAAGTGCCTGAAACTTTCAGCTCTCAAGAGGTCCAATTTTCTTGGATAAGCATTTCTCAGACTGTGGTTTGAGACATTTTTTGGAGAATTCCATGTCAGATAAAATGCATATCACATACTTCCATTATGATTCAAATATTTATGAAGGAGTAACAATATTTTCATGGTTGTAGGATACCTCAATATGAAGATCTATATTAACATCCCAAACTTTAGGAAGGTCAAAAAATAATTCTCCTAGATGAATAAATCCTACACTCTGCCTATTACATTACTCTTAGTCTTGATGTTTGTCATTATTTTTTGCCCTGTAAGAACAAATGCCCAGATTTCATAAGTCTTTACAGATTATCTTTGTGGATACATATAAGCCACTTCTGAGATACTTCTACATCCTGAAGGACATCATAATTATTTACTATGGTTTAAATAGTGTCCTTGAATTTACACTGATAAATCTTTGGTCCTTGAAACATTGGTGTTCAGTTTATCTTCCCTAATTTTAATAATCCTGTAGAGACTGAGATTAAGGGATCACAGGGTCAGGGTGTTAGATAATGTGGGAATTGTATATGGTAAAATATTTAAAATAATATTATTAGAAGAATATAATTGGTGTTTCCTATGTAGTGTTTAGTATACTTAAAACATTGATCAGACTGTAACTATAAAATCACTATAACATTGTAAATGAAATTATACATACTGACCATTTCTTACTGTATAAGCATTCATTTGAATGTGCGCTAAACTCTATAAAAGAACAAGGAGACAAAGGGTGCCTAGTCGCAGTCTTTCTCTTCAACTTCTTTCAAGTGTTCCACTCAACTGTTCAGGTTATTCAACTGTTACCACATATTAAGTTCCCTAGAAAAAGAGTATATTTTTTTCTTTTCTCATCAAATCCCTCCCTGAGGGAACACATATCCATAAGTCCTCACAGCATGTCAAGCAGTGGGCAGTGGGACTAATGCCTATAACCAATTTCAAATCCATAATGTCTCCACTAAAATTACATATTATATATATATATATATATACATACTGATGTTCAGTTTATCTTCATAAAATTTTAATAATCATGGAAAGTCTGATGATTATATATATATATATGTATATATATGAATGATAGAGAGAAAATAAAGTATGACTAGTTCTTATTTTGAATCAGTTTTGGATTCCTGGAAAGCTTCTTGTGCCTGTTGTCAGGTAAACACTTATCATTTTTGCATGTGTCTTTTGTGACACTTTGTTTTGTTTTGTTTTTGAAGTAAAAAAATAAATTTTGGTGTTACATACCTCGGGATTATGTTTTGGGATTTGAGGTTCTTGAAATTATTGTTGCATGTTCTAAAAGAAATATATACTGATTTCTCATGAACACACCATGCAGTCAAACCTATAAAAATCTTTGGCTTTTAGCATAAGGCAATTTTGCATAAAAATAAAAAAATAAATAAAAAAGATTTGAATGTGAAAGTTTTGTTAATAGATCAGATATTTTTACCTCTTTGTAATGGCTAAGGCTTTATTTGAAATTTTTGTACTTGTTCATAAACTACATGGAAACACCACATTCACTACTTTATTTTCACGTGGATTATGGCATTCCCCTGTTATTTCAGGAATTATATGTTATCTCTCTTGGAAGAACTGTACATTATACGTTATTATCCATACATTATCCCCATGGTTCCATGTTAATTAACTCTATTAGTCTCCTTTTGGTGTCCTTGATCCCCTCTATCTTTCTCACTTGAATCTCGCACTCTTCCACACAACTCCCTGGTACTGGACCTGATATTGGACTATGGGGTTTTGCGTCAACATCCATGAGCTGCTGGATGAAGCCTCTTAGGAAACAATTATGATATTTTCCTGTCTGGAAGCACAGCAGAGTCATTAACATTGTCAAAAAGCCTGCTTCACCCAAGATTGATCTCAAGTTGGGGAAATCATTAGATGATGGCTATTCCCTCATTTTTTGAACCTTCTTATCCTGGCATACTTTGTAGGTCAGATAAATTTTGTGGTGAAGCTTTTGTGGGTGAATTGATGCCACTCTCTCTCCTCTAGAAGTTCTGCTGTGGAAGATTTGGAGGTGGCCAATTCAGTCTCCTTATTGACCTCTAGTAGGAATGTCAGCTAATGTCACCTCTCTTATACTACCTGTATCCTCTCCCATTCCAGCCCTCCAGCTAGTCACTAGACATTCTCTTCCACTTATTTCCATTATCATTCCCAGCCCTCTTTTGCCTCTGCTCTTTTCAAACATGATCATCATTCCTGGTCCCTTCACCACTTCCATTTCTATGCTGTTCTGTCATTCCATCCACCTCTGATGACTACCTAGTAATGAGGGATATTTGGGTATCCTGCATTTGAACTTCTATATTACCCAGTTTCTTGGGGTCTGTGGATTGTACCATATTTGACCTGCATTTTATGGCTTATGTCCACTCATAAATGTATACATACCATATGTCCTTATGGCTCTGGGTTACAGCACTCAGGCTCCTAATATCAAAATATGTCCATTCCCCTGCAAAACTCAGAGTGTCTTTATTTTTAATAGGTGAATAGTATTCCTTTATGAAGATATACTACATTTACATTATCCATTCTTCAGTTGGAGGACATCAAGGTCGTTTTCAGTGTCTGGCTATTATAAACAAAGGTTATATGAACATAAGTTAGAATTGTCCCTCTGTTATAGGGTGGTATCTTTGGATATATGTGTAGGAGTGGTATGGCTGGGTCTTGGGTAGAACAATTCCCAGTTTCCTGAGAGATTGTCAAATTGATTTCCAAAGTTCTTGTATAAGTTTCCACTCCCACCAAAAATGGAGGAATGTTTGCCCTGTTCTACATCTTCTCCAATATGTGCTAACAAAGATTTTATTTTAGCTATTCTGACAGGTATAAGGCTGAATTTCAGGGTCATTATAATTTGCATTTTCCTCATGACCAAATATGTACAACATTTCTTTAATCTTTACACCTTGTTTATTTTTAAAAATTCTCTCAATACTTTGTTTGATTATGAAATATTTACATACATATACTTTTGTTTGTAATTTAAAATATGAATATGTTCCATTTACACCAGTGTTGTTTTTAATGTATATTATATATGTCTGATACAGAGTCTCACTGTGCTGTCATCTGAGAATTCAAGCTCATTACTGAAACCATGCTTCCTCTCAGCATCACGAGAAGATCACAACAGATGCAGATCACCACACTTAGCTAGTGGTATTGTAAAATCTCTTCATTACTGACTTTCATCTTTGCCTGCTTATGTATAAAATTGAATCAAATGTTTATATTTTCTCATTTACTACAGGTTTAATTACATCACATTAGATATAATCATATTTTTATTCCTTGCCATTTTTTTTAATTTACAGCAAGATATTTAAACACTGACATATATTTTGAATATTATATTTTTCATTATTTAAAACGTTATTTTAATTAAAATAATCAATTATATTATACTATTCCCCCAAGTTCTTAAGTGCCTCAGCCACTTTCTCCCCAACTTAAACTCTTTGGCAAAAACAAAATGAAGATATAAAAATCCAATCTAAAACAATCTCTTTAAATCAGAAAAATAAAATTATATTAAAAACAAACAACAACGAAAACAAACAACAAAATAATCAAACAACAATAAACAAAAACAATTAAAAGAAAAACACCAAGCTGTAAACATGTAAAAGCACACTCATAAACTCTGAAAACTTTGGAATGCAATTACTTGGTAATCAATTACTGCTGTACTAGAGGCCTGTCCTAGTTGATGTATCTTGTGTCATTCATTCTAGAAATCTAAATTTGCTGTAATAAGTTATATGTGAGAGTTCAGTTGTTAACCTTTACTCCAGTGCAGACATTTTATTTATTTATTTATTTATTTATTTATTTATTTATTATTTGTTTGTTTATCCATTGATTCATTCCTTTTTAAAATGTAAGAAAATTAAATATAATAAAATAAAAAAATATACTATTAATATACTAATCAATACCTGCATGGATTTACTACCTTCCTCAATGTAATAGTGTTTTAATGTTAATTGGTCCCCAAACCTTTTGCAGGAGAGGATCTATATATACCTGGGAACATGCCCCAGTAAATTTTGTTTGGTAAATAAAGATGCAGCAGCTTATTAGGAGGGAAAAGACAGCTGTAATTTAAATGTTCTCAGGTTTGGAACTATGAAAAAGGAAGGGAGATGGCACTAATGAGGACGATTCAAGGGAGAAAAATAGAGTCACCATGTAAAGGGCCAGGAGAACATGGCCCAGAGGGCTGCTCAATTAAGTCAAGTGAAGCCCAAAACAGAATAAAGATATTAATATTTGTAACTCATGGTTATCTGTGGGAGGTAGAATACAACACCATAGAGGTTAGGCAGTTGCTCAGCTATTGTGTTGTTTAAATCATATTAAACATAAGGCTGTGTGTTTTTCATTCATGAACATAAAACATTGAAACAGGTAGTCACCAATGAAAGATTAATTTAAAAAAATAATACTACAACTAGGGCAATGACATTGGGCAAGTAAATTCAACAATAAGACATAAGCCCAAGACAAGGCACAATAATCAGAGACAAACCCATTTGTACACTCAGACATCCCATAAAAGCCCTTAATTTGAAGTCATAATAAAAGTGAGAAGGATTTAGAACATTACCAAAGACACTGGAATGCAGTACTATAATGTATATGTAGGCACTGAATTGACATCTCCATTTTAATGAAATTTCAAATTACTGTTGGCAATGGGATCTTGCTGTCAGTTTGGGTAGAGGATACTATAGTTTTGGCAACAACTTGGGTTGTTTGGAAATTTGTGTTCTATTTATGACAGCTCTTTTGGCCCATAACTCAATTAAATGTAAACCAATTCCAGTACTGGAATCTTTTTTGTTGACAAGTGATGACCATTTTAGACATTATTTGGTGATTTCATTTAGATTGCAAACACACACACACACACACACACACACACACACACACACACACACACACACACACACACACACATTTAATTTATATATACATATATATAATTTATGATTATATTATATTCTGTTTCTCTACTGCGTGTCCAGTACACCTCTAGTCCCCTTACTTTTAGCTCATCCTCCTTTCCACAATCCACTCTCCTCACTCTATTTCTTTCTTCCTGATTTCTGTTCCACAATCTCCTCTCTTCTCCCATTCGCTACCTGAATCCAGCCCCATTCCCAGTCCATTAGCTTTGACTTGTCTCTTTCTTATGTCAGAATATGTTTTACAGAATGTGTGCATTATTGCATATTTAAGAGAAAAGCCTAGTATTTACCTTACCTAATGTATACCTTAATCACAACACCTGGAAAAATATCTGATGGAAATGGCAACAATTTTTAACATTTTTTAAAATCTCAGATATACTGAGGTATTAATGATCCGTGTATATTAGTTTTCCATTTATGTTTATGGAATTTCATTTTTGTAACTATTTTTTGAATTATTTTTCAAACCATGAAAGTGGCTAGGGATTTTCAAGGAAAGAATTTTTATTTTCTTTTACTGAATATCGAAACCAAGATGTATTCCTTTGACAATATTGTATTAATGTAGTACGTTATATGATCTCTTTGTATATGTTCAGGTATTCCTACATATTAAAGTCACATTTATAATTTTATAATATAAGAAATTTACTATATGTTGGATAGTGTAGATGATATTTGTTTATATATTAATTTGTATTATTATTTGATGTTTTATATAATATATTATAATTACCATCTTTCCAATTTTCCAACTATTTCCAAAACTTCCTGCCCTCCTATCAAAATTTCACCTACCCTTGGTTGGGGACATGATAACTATCTCTCACCACTGCCATGGACCACTCAAATGGGAGACACTATGGGAGAAGCAGGGCTCTGGTACTCAGGAAGGCACAGGTTCGGTGCAATGACCAACAGACACAACACATCCAGGGTGGTTTGAATCTGCTGCAATTTTACTGAAATCTGCTTTTTGGTTATATACAATGCTTGAACAAGAGCTAATTTTTTGACCCTTTGCCAGGGTACACTCATACAATAACCAAGAAAAAGTTTAACAGTTTACATGAAGTACAGAACAGAAAGGAAGACAGGAAATAAATTTTCCTGAGAATCAGACTGGTGCCAGATGGTGGTCATAAACCTCTTTTATCTCAATCTCTAAATATCATCTCTGGGATAATAACAGGACAGCCAGCTATAAGGAATCTTTAGTCTTTTACTCTTTCATAGTCAAAATTCATGTAACTGTCTTTTTAAAGATAGGATAGTTCCTTTTGATAATAGGCAAGCATGGGGACATGATCTGGCCAAGCATTCTATAAAATTTAAAGAATAATATAGTACTCTCTTTCCATCAATGTTAACCCATCTATCATCTTCTTCATCATATGTCCCTGTTTAGGGCAATGGCTCTGCAGTAGTCCTGTATCTACTCATGCTGTCTTTACCTAAAGGAGGGGCTCATCACCTTCCTCTAATTAAATAATGTTTTCTTCCATGTAAGTACTTGATAGGAATTCCTAAATGTATGGATTATTTTATAATTGATGGGACTTTCCCATCTAATAGCTAGTGCCTTAATTCTTTCACTATCTAGGAGGTATGGATTTTCCACAGTTAATTCTCCCTGTTGTAAGTTATTGATCACATCTCTTAGAGTTTCATTCTGATTCAACATAATTTTTGATAGTGCTTTCAAAAGAGGCATGATCCATAAAGACCAAATCAGGTCTCGATGTTCCTGTTAGTAGAGAAAGAAACAGAAGAGCCAATATGTAACTCCCGATGGTACCTATTTGAATCAGCTAGGCAGAAAGTGGAGGAGGAAGTGGCCAAGTGTCTCCAGGAGACCAAGTTCCGAGGAACACATATCTCTGGTCTGATAACCATGAGAGTTTCATGCCAGACAGACTCCACTGGAGCTGACGCAGCACACCACCACCAAAAATAAAGAAATGCAAAACAACAAAAATTTACCAAATTAAGCACAGAATATAACAAAAAAACTTATAAAAATAAAAGTATCAAATACCCACCAGAGAACAATGAAACAAAAATGGATCTGTTTTCAGTGTTCCCAACCTTACGTCCTGCCCTGAATGTGGCTGATTTAACCTGTAGCACTCTATTGGGAAAAAAAGTGAGTTTTGCCTTACTATACAGGAGGTATCAATTAAAAGTAGTGTTTTCACTAAGGATAATAATTTCTGTCTACTCTCCATTCTTAGTACTATTATTTCTCCTTTGACCTTCTTCTGGCTATGTTGGTGTTGCTATAGTCTCTTATGCTCCTATATCCATCGCTGGGGTGGCCTTTGATTAATACATACCAGTGAGGACCTTGTACTCAGAAGTTTGTACATATAGGTTTTCATATTTTGATGTACTCTTAGATGCCTTAAATAAACAGTTATTAAAGAGTTTGAAAGTATTTTAAGTTATAAGAATAGTTATACTATTGTTGTTGAGAAAGATATTCAAAAACAGAGAACTTGACATAGACATATTTTTAAAGCCAAACAATTCAAATAATGATATTGCATCAACTATTTCCTTAAAATAATTTGTTAATAATAATTAATTCCAAGGATGCAAACATGTGTGCAACATAAAACTGTATA
This sequence comes from Rattus rattus, assembly GCF_011064425.1. NCBI lineage: Eukaryota > Metazoa > Chordata > Mammalia > Rodentia > Muridae > Rattus > Rattus rattus. The sequence goes on from NC_046155.1 coordinate 138,873,224, forward strand.
TAACATAAATAAATTTTGAGATTATACGTGCGTGCGCGTGCATGCGCGCGCGCGTGTGTGGGTGTATGTGTGTATGTAATTTTTTCTAAAATAAATGTCTTAAATTATTTCTTTATCATTATATCACTTAGAGAATTCGGTGTTAATTGTATATATTTTCTGGCAAAGGGATTGGACCAGCCATTTCTTTTTACAGTCCAAGCATTTTTTGGAAGATATTATAATAGAGATAACTGTATTAAATCCAAGTATAATTCACTATTATAGGAAGAGAATTTGTGGAAACTGGCACAATCATATTACAAATACTCAAAAGCAAATTCCACTTAGTTCCCCAGCATCCCAATAAGAAAATTGCAGATAGAAATTGAGACTTTCCTATAGATATCCTGTTCCTACTCAATTTTAAACTCCAGATACATAATCAGCAATCAGGCACTAATGCCTTTTATTTCTCTACTGTTAACTGAAAAGAGAGTTCATGAGTAATAGCAAATTTTCCCGTTTTCCACTTTCTATTTTTCAGGGGAAGGGAGCAATAAATGAATCAGCATTTCAGAATGTGATAACCAATCTTTTCCTATCTCTTCCTATTTGAGAGCTCTTTCCTGACTAGTTTATAATCTATTAATTTTTGAAATCAAAACGTCCTCTAATCAAATACAAGGACAGACAATAAAATTGCTGTAATGAGAGTTTTTAACAGTAAAGCACCTGACTATGGTCCAGGACTGATCTGGTTTGGGTATAACCAAAGCTTGCCTATAAAATCTTCAAGTGAATGAAGACTGTTCCAGAAATTTACAGGAGACAGAGAGAAATGACAAGTAAAAATAGTTTAATTGATTCACAGGATTACAGTTTTAAGTTACTAAGTCCTGTGCGCTGTGTAAGAAATATGTGTGTGTGTCTGAATCCACTGATTCTACTTTAAGATATGTCAGGAGGCCCCAGAGAGTTTGGAGGGCTTGTGGGCAGGTAGGATTGGGTAGGGACATCCTCCTGTGGAGATGGGTGTGGGGTCATGGAAGAGGTAGAGGATTCGAACAGTCAGAGGGGTCAGAGGGTAGAACGGGAGGGCAATACAAATTGGAGTGTAGAGAAAAAATAAATTTGAAAAAAGTTATGTCTGTTTTGTTGGTATTTTTTTTGCATCTTCAAGAGGTATGACTCACATTCAGAATAAATTTTTGAAAGAGAACAGGAATGTGCTGCTTGTTACATTCCCTTGGGGAGATCATTGTAAAAAAAAATGAAATATCTCTAGGCCCCTCAACACATATGAGTTGTCAGGCCCTGGCTATGATGGTCTCCAACCAAGTTTGGGGTCTTTGGGGAGTGCAGCTACATGAGGTCCTGATATTGTGGGAGGCTGGGAATGCACCTGCCTTCTCTTTTAGGGTCTCCTGGGGATTCAACCTATCTAATTAGGAATTAGAGTATCTTTCACTACCTGCTGTCCCACGCTGAAGGGATTTGCCACCCCTTAGGAAAACCAACAATATAAATCAACCAGATACCCCAGAGCACCCAGGTACTAAACCACCAACCAAAGAATACACATGGAGCCACCAGTGGCTACAACCCCATATGTAGCCTTGTCAGATATTAATATGTGGATAATCCCTGGGTCCTGTAAAGGATCAGTGCCCCAAATGATAGGAATACAAGGGCAGGTATGTGGGAGGGATTGGGTGGGTGGACAGAGGAAACACCCTCATGGAGTCAGGAGGTTGGGGGGTGGGGTAGGGGGATTCTGGAGGGCAAACCAAGAAAGGGAATAACAATTGAAATGTAAGTAAAGAAAATATCCAAGGAAAGAAAAGACCAAAGTAAAAAAGAAGCATTTTTTTTTCATATCAGATATGTAATTTTCATGTGAAGAGTACATGGCTATGTATAAACAATAATCACATTTATTTTTATAGGTATTTTAGTTAGAAAGTTGATATTATGATGATTTTTCCCTGATTTGTTAATCTATATCTAATACCTTTTATATTTCTAAATAAAGTCCCCATTCCCTTTCTATTTACTTCATTAAATCACTTGAAACCTAGTATGCTCAACCCTATTACGCTGTCTCTTCTTCACCCAGGGGATCTTTTGGAGATCTCTGCTTATCGATTTTTACCTGTGATGAACCCTTTTCCTATCAAACAGTGAGTGAGTCATGTCTTTTCCCACATATGCCAAAACATTTGTTGCCACTTTTTGCTTCAAATTTCTTAATTCTTGCTTGGGCTCTGTGAAATTTCAAACTTCTGTGTATTTGAAACTCTAGGTGAAACTATTTTCACAACTAACTAAGGGTAGGAAATTTTGAATGAGTAGTAGTTGAGAGCCAAAAAGAAGGCAGCAAGCAATATGTGCATTTCTTAAAAGGACCTCAAGTTGAATCTTTTTCTGAGATTATAGCAGGTCATCCGAACAATACTTGAACAATCCACAATAAGGTAGAACATAACTGGAACATTTTATTTATCTGAGCTTTCACTTTGTGAAGTAGAATAAGTTATCAATCACTGGAAATCTATTAGAAATGGAATTTGGAATTAGATGTGATTAAAGTATAATATCATTCAGTTAACATGAACTAAAAAAAGTTATTAAATCATTTATACTTCGAGTTCCTGTGGTTTAAATGAACAAAATAATGTTTCAAGGAATGCTGTTCTAAAATACCATTGTTTAGTTGGAGCTACAAGAGCCCTGAACCAAGGACCCCACATGAAAATACAAACATTTTAAATGGACAAAGATAGATTATAGAAGTGACAGGGAATGTGGTAGAGCATTGAGTCATGTGTAAGTGTACAAATTCCACTCTTTCCACTGACCACCTCACAGGAAAAATAAGTACACAATGGCTATACTCTTGTTGGCAGGATAGCTATCAGAGTACATATAGACTTACATATAGGGGAAGGAAATGGGCCACCATAACCTGAATTGTTCCCCTTTCTTCCTCAAGATTTTTGTAGATAAGACAAATATTTTCATGAACATTATTGTAAGAAGAAAAAATTTGAACTGCTGATCCACAAATAGATATGTCCAAAAATATGTGCTAATTTTCTTTTAGTTGTTTCTCTTGTGTGAGAACATGAAAAAGTACAGGACTATCTGAAGGCACACACAACATTCATATAAAGAAAAAATAAAGGGTAAGTTATATGTCTACTTTCATTTTCATAATACAGAAAGTAATAATTGTTTCAGTTTTCCAAGCAATGGGTATCTAAGGAATGAAGCATATACATTTTCGTTTTCCTTCCCCTTAAGATTCATGTAGTATGTGAGTTGAGTCATGGGTATTCTGAGCTTTTGGCGTAATATTCACTTATCCATGCATACATACCATGTGTGTTCTTTTGTGACTGGGTTACCTCAACCAGGATGATATTATTCAGTTTGATACATTTGCCTAAGAAGTTCATTAAGTCATTGTTTTTAATAGTTGAATAGGACCACATTGTGTTAATATACCACATTTTCTGTATGCATAACTCTGTTGAGGAACATCTGGGTTGTTTCCAGTTTCTGGCTATCATAAATAAGGCTGATATGAACATAGTGGAGCATGTTTCCTTGTTATACATAGAAGTGGTATTGCTGGGTTCCCAGGTAGTAGCACTATGTCCTATTTTCTGAGGAACCTCCAGACTGATTTCTAGAATGGTTATCCAAGCTTGCAATCCTATCAATAATGAAGGAGTGTTCCTCTTCCTCCACATCCTTGACAGCATCTTATCCCAGCTTGCAATACCATCAATAATGAAGGAGTGTTCCTCTTCCTCCACATCCTTGCCAGCATCTGCTAAAACCTGAGTTTTTGATCTTAGCCATTCTGACTGGTGAGGTGAAATCTTGGGGACGTTTGACTTGCATTTCCTGATAACAAAGGATGTTAAACATTTCTTTAGGTCCTTCTTGGCCATTCAATATTTCTCAGTTGAGAATTCTTTATTTAGCTCTGTACTCCATTTTTAATAAAGTTCTTTCATTCTTTGGAGTCTAAATTCGTGAGTTGTTTGTATATATTGGATATTAGCTCTGGATCTGATGTAAGGGTGATAAAGATCTTTTGCTATTCTGTAGGTTGCCATTTTATTCTATTGACAGTGTCCTAGTGCCTTGTAGAAGCTTATCTATTTAATGAAACCCCATTTGTCAATAGTTAATCTTAGAAACTGAGCAAGTACTGTTCTGTTCAGGAAATTTTCCCCTGTGCTGATCTGTTTCAGTTTCTTCTAAAATTTCTCTTCTAATAGATTCAATGTATCTGGCTTTATGTGGAGGTCCATGATCAACTTCGACTTGAGCTTTGTACAGGGTAATGAGAATGAATCAATTTGCATTCTTCTACATGCCAACTGCCACTTAAAACTGCACCATGTATTAAATGTGCTATATTTTTTTTCCACTAGGATGTTTTAGTCTTTGTCAAAGATGAAGGCACCATAGGTGTGCAGGCTCATTTCTGAGTCTTCAACTCTATTTCATAGATCTATGTGCCTTTTCCTTACCAATGCTATACAGTTTTCTCACTATTGCTCTGTAGTACAGCTTTCAGTCAGGGGTGGTGATTTGTCCAGAATTACTCTTATTGTTGAGAATAGTTTTTGCTATACTGGCATTTTTGTTATTCAAACTGGTTTTGAGAATGTTTCTTTCTATATCAGTGAAGAATTGTGTTGGGATTTTGATGGGGATTCCATGAATCTGTAGATGCTTTTGGTTTGGTAAGATGGCCATTTTTATTATGTTAATCCTGCAGTACCATGGGCATGGGAGATCTTTCCATATTTTTCGATTTTCTTCTTCAGACACTTCAAGTTATTGACCTACATATCTTTTTCTTGCTTTTTAAGAATCACACCAAGATATTTTCTATTTTCTGTGACTATTGTAAAGGGTGTTGTTTCCCTAATTTCTTTCTCTCCACCTTTAATCTTTGAGTAGGCATAGTCTACTGATTTGGTTGAGTTAATTTTATATCAAGCCACTTTGTTGAAGTTGTATATCATCTAAAGGAGTGCTCTGGTGGAATTTTGGGGTAACTAATATATAAATTTTGTATGGTTTACCAATTATGATTGGATAAAACCTTTCCTCTTGTGATGATTCCCTAAATGAAACTGATTCTTCTCATCTCAGTACGTAATATTTTCTTCTACTTTTCACATATGATTGAAGACTTTGGAATTTTCTCTCTAGTTTGACATGGTGATGTCACTATGGCATTAGTAATTATTCATAATCCCTCAGTAAATGACAGAACTTGAGCATCTATATGTGTCTACAATTTCTATGCAGCTCAAATCTAATTTCAAGTCACGTTAGAAAAAGGTTTGAGTATGATAGTCAAGTAAGTCCCAAAAAGGTAAGCTTATCAGTGTAACAATGGGAGGGCCATAATTTGTGCTGGGGAAAGACTTCATGTTTCAACCTTTGGGTCACAAGACACACAATACAGTAAATGAGTAAATAGCTCATTTCCTGTCTTTTATAAAGTAGCACAATAAACTCATTCATAACCCAGAAATAACATTGGTGAATTTCTACAGAGGTATTTGCTTTGTTTTTGTTTTTGTTTTTGTTTTTGTTTTCCTGGAAATATTAAGTTGAGGGTCAGACACCCTTTAATATCTCTGCTATTGGAAAAATATTTTAAAATAACTTCTTGTATTTTTGAGATTTTATATATTTAATTTCTTGTAATTTTCTATCCCTCCCACATATTTCATTTGGTCTCTGTAAAATTCATGCCATTTTCACGAATTCTTATATACATATGTGTACATATATACATAATTTCATTTTTAAGATACAATATAAATGTGGTCAGTATATAGTGTTAGTTGTGTGATTGTTCTTTTAGTGATTACCAATTTGGGTTAGGTAACAAATTGGAGTTCTCTTCTTTATTTCTTTATAGATGTTTTTCTCCTGATCTCATATTTCTTTTTTTTCTTTTTTTTTGGGGGGGTGGGGAGATGTATTTTATTTACATTTCTTTTTTTCTTTTGATTTCCTTTTTATTAGATTTTTAATTTACATTACAAATGTTAAAAAAATTTCTCAGTTTCCTATTCATAAACCCCTATCCTATCTCGCTACCCCCTTCGTCTATGAGGGTGCTCCCCCAAGCAACCACATACCACTTCTGCCTCCCCACCCTGACATTTCCCTACAATGGGAGGTCCAGCTTGGCAGAGCTTTGGACTTCTCTTCACATTGGTGCCCAACAAGTCCATTCTCTGCTACATATGCATGTGGAGACTTGGGTCTGTCAATGTATACCCTTTGTATGGTAGTTTAGGCCCTGGGAGCTATGGTTGGTTGGTATTGTTGATCTTATGAGGTTACAAATCCCATAATCTCCTTTAATCCTTTTTCTAACTCCTAATATGGAGACCCTGATCTCAGTTCAATGGTTGGCTACAAGCATTTGCCTCTGTATTTGTTATGCTCTGGCAGAGTCTCTTAGGAGACAGCTATGTCAGGATCTTGTCAGCCTGCACTTCTGTCATCAGCAATGTTGTCTGTGTTTGGTGGCTGGATATATATGGGCTGGATTCCCAGGTGGGGCAGACTCTGAATGGCCATTACTTCAGTCTTGACTTTAAACCTTGTCTCCATACCTCCTCCTAAGAATAATTTTGCTTGCCCTTTTATGAATGACTGAAGCATCCAAACTTTGTATCTTGGGTAATTCAGGCTTTGGGCAAATATCCACTCATCAGTGAGTGTGTGGTTTTTGGTGATTGGGTTGCCTCACTCAGGATCATGTTTTCTAGTTCCGTCCATTTGCCTATGGCATTCATGAAGTCATTGTTTTGATAGATAAGTAGTACTGTATTGTGCAGATATACCACATTATCTGTATCCATTCCTCTGTTGAAGGGTATCTGAGATTCATCAACATTCTGACTATAATAAATAAGGCTGCTATGAGCAGAGTAGAGCATGTGTCCTGGTTATATGTTGGATCAATATAAGGGTATATAGCCAGGAGTGGTAACCTAGGTCCTCATGTAGTACTATGTCCAATTTTCTGAGGAGTTTCAAGACTTATTTCCAGAGTGGTTGTACCAGTTTACAATCCCACCAAAAATGGATGAGGGTTCCTCTTGCTCCACATCCTTGCCAGTATCTTTTGTCACCTGAGTTTTTGAGTTTAGCCATTCTGACTGGTGTGAGGTGGAATCTCATGGTTGTTATGACATACATTTCCCTGATGACTAAGAATGTTGACTATTCCTTTAGGTACTTCTCAGCCCTTTGATATGCCTCAGCTGAGAATTCTCTGTTTAGCTCTGTACCCCATTTTTTAAGGTTATTTGGTTCTCTGGAGTATAATTTCTTGTGTTTTCTTGTATATATTAAATATTAGCCCTCTATCAGATGTAGAATTGGTAAAGATCTTTTCCCAATCTGTTGATTGCCATTTTGTCCTGTTGACAGTGGTCTTTGCCATACAGAAGCTTTGCAATTATATGAGGTCCTTTTTGTCGATTCTTGATCTTAGAGCATGAGCCATTGGTGTTCTGTTCAGGAAATTTTCCCCAGTACCGTTCGAGGCTCATCCCCACATTTTCTTCTCTTAATTTAAGTGTACTGGTTTTATTTGGAGGTCTATTATCCACTTGGACTTGAGCATCATGCTGACCTCCAGGTAAACCAGGAACATGCTCTTTTTTCCAGAGGATGGTTATAGATCCTTTGTCAAAGATCAAGTGACCATAAGCACGTAGGTTTATTTCAGGGTCTTCAATTCTATTCCATTAATCTTCCTGCCTGTCATTGTACCAAGTACCATACAGTTTTGAGCACTATTGCTCTGTAATACATCATGAGTTCAGGGATGCTGATTCCCCTAGAAGTTCTTTTATTGTTGAGGATAGTTTTCGCTATCCTTTTTTTTTTCCCATGTGAATTTGCAAATTGCTCTTTCTAATTCTGGGAAATTAGAGTTGGAATTTTGATTGGGATTGCACTGAATCTGTATTTCTGTTTGTGAACTTCCATGCCATATAGTAATACAGCCTGATGAGTAACCTTACAATCTTTTACATAGATACATATTTATGGCTAACCAACTGGAATTGGCTTTAATCTTTTCTCTTGGGATTAATCCCTAAATACTATTGATTCACCTTATTTAAGTATGGAATATTTATCTGTACTTTTTCAATTATGAGTGAGGACTTTTGAAACTTTCTCCCTCTGGTTTGACATGACGTGGTTATTGGGGGTTTTTTGATTAGTCACAACTCATCATTAAATGACAGAACGTGAGCATCAATATGTTCCTACATTTTCTAAGTAACTCAAATCTAACTTCATGTCAACTTAAGAAAGGCTTGAATATGTTAACAAAGAAAGTCCAGAAAAGGTGAGTTCATCAGTGGAACTTTCAGAATGCCATAATTTGTAAATCATTTTTCATTAAATTCTAAAAAGTCTTTAATTTCTTTCTTTATTTCTGCCTTGAACAAGTTGACATTGGATAGAGGGTTGTTCAGCTTCCATGTGTATGTGGGCATCCTGTTGATTTTGTTGTTATTGAAGACAATCCTTAGTCCATGGAGATAGGATGCATGGGATTATTCCAATCTTCTTGAATCTGCTGAGGCCTGCTTTGTGACCAAATATATGGTCAGTTTTGGAGAAGGTACCATTAAAGTGCTGAGAAGAAGGTATATGCTTTTGTTTTAGGATGAAATGGTCTATACATATCAGTTACACCTGTTTAGCTCATAACTTCAACTAGTTTTTCTGTTTCTCTGTTTAGTTTCTGTTTCCATGATCTGACCATTGATGAGAGTTGGTTGTTGAATTCTCCTACCATTATTGTGTGAGGTGCAATATGTATGTTGAGCTTTAGTAAGAATTCTTTTATGAATGTATGTGCACTTGCATTTGGAGCATAGATATTCAGGATTGAGAGTTCATCATGGTGGATTTTTCCTTTGATGTATATGTAGTGCTGTTCCTTATCCATTTTAATAACTTTCTGTTGAAAGTAGATTTTACTCTATATTAGAATGTCAACTCCAGCTTTTTCTTTGGGACAAATTTCTTGGAAAATTGTTTTCCAGGCTTTTATTCTGAAGTAGAGTCTGTCTTTGTTGCTGAGTTGTGTTTTCTGTATGCACCAAAATGCTGGGTGCTCTTTTTGTATGCAGTCAGTTATTCTACATCTTTTTAATGTGGAATTGAGTCCATTGATATTAAGAGATATTAAGGAATAGCTGTTGTTGTTTCCTGTTATTTTCGTCGATAGAGGTGGAATTATGTGTGTGTATGGCTCTCTTCTTTGGGTTTGTTTCAAGAAGATTATTTTCTTCCTTCTTCTAGGCTGTTATTTCCCACCTTGTGTTGGAGTTTTCCATCTATTTTACTTTGTAGGTCTGGATTTGTGGAAAGATATTGTGTAAATTTGTTTTTGTCATGAAATAACTCGGTTTCTCCATCTATGTAAATTGAGTGTTTTACTATATCCATATAGTAGCCTGGGCTGACATTTGTGTTCTCTTTGGGTCTGTATGACATCTACACAGGATCTTCTGGCTTTCATAGTCTCTGGTGAGAAATCTTGTATAATTCTCAAAGGTCTTCCTTTACATGATACTTGCTGCTTTTCTCCTACTCTTTTTCATAATCTTTTTTGCTTTTTGCATTTGGTGATTTGACTATTATGTGACATGCAGGTTCCTGGGCTTTGTTAATATACAGTAATATACTATTTATTGTCATTTTCTTTATATTTCTTTAGGTAATATAAAGGTTTTGAAATTTTATGCAGATTGTGTATATTATACATAATACAGTTTGCAAACTGCAGGTGTCCTATTCTGCTAGGTATTACAAGCTTATATCTTACATATATGTGTGTATGTATATGCATATGTATAAAAGACTCTATATAGTTTTTTTTATACTATAAAGACATGGGGCAATGGTACCATACATTATAATTGACCCAGTATTTGCTAAATATTTAAACACTAATGAAATCTTGAATTGTGATGATCTGCTATTGATTGCATACTTCTTACATTATACCTAGCCACCCACAATCCCAGTATATCTGGAATCAAGACTCATAAAGCCCAAGCCTAATCACAATGACTACTTGCATGTAATGGACTGCTGAAATAAAAGAATCAGATTATTTTCATGGATTCTTTCCCTGAAAGGCTACCCATAATCCAGTAAATGTGGGTGAGGTGCAACAAGGATTTTAGTGTGAGAAAGCTGACAACAGCAATTGTCTGCCATGGGGCAATGAGTATATGTGTGATGCTCCTCCCAGGACTACTCTCCACCTCTGACCCAAGTCATGTGAGTAGGAGGTCTATCTTTGTCCCTTGTTGGATTCAGCACTCAGTAGAACCTGCCTTGCACCTCACGTGTTCAGCACATGGACCTGGTGGTAAAAGAATGGGTGAGAAATTGAGTGCTGGCCCAGGCCATTTATGTCTCATAAAATAGGCAGTATGTGTTGGAGGGTTGATTCCCTCTTTCTCCTGGCCTCCTGAGTAGGTCAGGAGAGATTACCTCAGGGTCAGGGATGCAAATGAACTGGCCCTGCTTTTCATTGGCTGCAGAACATGGAATTGCAGTCCCTACACCTCACCTTGGCAGTACAGTAGAACTCAGTTATTTTTAAAGATAAAAAGAACAGGAATTTAGGAAGGAATATTCATAATGATTTATAGAGGACAATTCATTTTAGAGAATGCAGTGTATTTGTCCAAACACACAGTATTTATATATTGAACAAAAAATATTTTAAGACTATTAATTGCATGCCAGAAAAAAAAAGAAATGCTACTTTTGTGCAGACACATGTCCAGCCCTTCAAAAATTCACGTAAACACATAGAGTTGCTGAGAATATGAATAAATGTTACATATTTCTTTTATAAAATAATTACCTCTTAAATTATGTGTTAAGTAATATGTCCCTGAGAGATAATCTATGATAAATGGATGTAATTTTGAAGTAGGATTGGAATTCAACATTTCTTTTTCAAAATCTAAACAGACATAAATGTATGATGACATAAATTATGAATGTCATCACAGTACTTTCAGAAAATGACAAAGGTGAACAGCAAGCTGGACTTGGCAGTGAAGAATTATAATTAGAAAGACACAGAGATGTGTTATTAGAGAGAGTGAGTATTTAGAATACTTAACCAGATACATAGTCAGCTTCTAGGCACCACTAGCTGCTTTTCTGTGCTGGGAAGTGGAGCCAGAGCTCCAGATAAATTATATTATAATTAAATAAATTATATTCTCAATGATTTTTTTTAAATTTCTCTTTTTAGTTTTTTTACTTTATTTTTATTTATTTTTACTCTCCAGATTTTACTTCATTTCTGGTCCACCACCTGAGAATTGCACATCCCATCCCTCCTCCTGCTTGCCCCTGTACTCCCCTCCCCCTGCCTCCTCATCCCCATGTCCACAAGGATGTCCCTAGCCCACACACACCACCAGCTTTATAAACTCTCTGGGGCCTCCAGTCTCATGGGGATTAGGTGCACCATCTCTGACTGAACCCAGGGCCAGGAGTCCTCATCTGTATATGTATGTGTTGGAGGCCTCATTTCAACTTTTGTATGCTGCCTGGTTGGTGATCCAGTCTCAAAGAGATTTCAAGTGTCCTGGTTAATTGAGGTTGCTGGTCCTCCTACAGAGTTGCCCTCCTCCTTTGCTTCCCCTAGCTTTTCTCTAATTCAGCCAGAGGTGTCAGCAGCTTCTGTTCATTGGTTGGGTGCACATATCTGCATCTGACTCTTTCAGCTGCTTGTTGGGTCTTTTGGATAGCAGTCATTGTAGGTCCCTTTTTGTGAATGCTTTGGTAATGCTGTCAGGTCTGGGAGCCTCTGCTTGTTGGGTCTGTACTGGCATTCCTTTCCTCGGGCTCTTCTTCCTTTCCATCCTTACATTTCTTTCAAATAGGAAGAATTATGGGTCAGATATTTCCTGTAGGAGAGCAAACCCATCACTGACTTGATGCCCTATCTTTCTGCTAGAGGTGGTTCAATAAGTTCCCTCTCCCCACTGTAGGGCTTTTCATCTAGGTTTTCCCCTTTGAGTCCTGAGAATTTCTCACTTACCAGGTCTCTGTTACATTCTAGAGGGTCATCCCTACCTCCTTCTTCCAGAGATTGTTGTTCCTATTCTTTCTGCTGGCCCTCAGGACTTCAGTCCTTTTCTCCTACCTAATACCAGATCATATTCCACTCTATACCCAACCCCACCACCTTTTCCTCTCCTGACCCTCCCTTCCCCATTGTAGTTGCTTTCTTCTCCCTCCGAAATGGAACCGAGGCATCCTGACTTGGGTCCTTCAGCTTGTTGAACTTTTTGAGTTCTATGGACTGTTTCTGTACTTTTATTTTGGGCTAATATCCATTTATTAGTGAGAACATATGATGCATGTCCTTTTGGGTCTGAGTAACCTCATTTATTATGATATTTTCTAATTCCATCCATTTTCCTGCAAAACTCAGGATGTTCTCGCTGTTCTTAATAGCTGAATAGTATTCTAAAGTGTAAATGAGCCACATTTTCTGTGACAATTTTGCTGTCATAGGACATCTGGGTTGTTTGCATCTTCTGGCAATCACAAATAAGGCTGCTATGAATGTAGTGGAACATGTGACCCTGTGGCATAATGGGGGATATTTGGGATATATTCCTAAGAGTGCTATTTCTGATTCTTTAGGTAAGTCTATTTACAATTTTCTGAGGAACCTACAAATTGATTTCTAGAGTGGTTCTACCAGGTAATAATCCCACCAGAAAGGGAGGAGTGTTCCTCTGTCTCTACATCCTCACCAAATTGTGTTGGCACCTGACGTTTTGATTTTAGCCATTCTGACTGTTGTAAGGTAGAATCTCGGGGTCATTTTGATTTTCATTTCTCTGATCACTAAGGACTTTGAATATATCTTTAGGTGCTTGGCAGCCATTGGAGATTCCTCTTTTGTGAATTACTGATTTAGTTCTATACCCCATTTTTTAATTGGGTTGTTTGGTTTTTTTGAGGCAAGATTCTTGTGCTCTTTATATATTTTGGATATTAACCTTCTATTAGATGTGAGGATAATGAAGATTCTTCACAATCTTTTGGATGCCAATTTGTTTTATTGACTATGTCCTTTGCCTTACAGAAATTTTCCAGTTTCATGAGGTCCCATTTAATTAAAAGTTATCCAATAAAAAACACATCAGAAGAAGTGACTTCAAGAATTCCCTAAACTCCTACTGTAAGTTGGCTGCTTCTGTTTTATGTGCAAGAAATAGGTTCCTGCCTCTGAACCATCATCTAAAACAACATTCATGTCTCAGTTTAGCATTGTGTCATCATCCTTAAAGAAGATTAATTTCTCATGGTAATTAGGATGTACTTTCATTAGAGTTTCTTGGGTAACCACCATGACGAATTGCTATGGCAAGAATAGTTCTCACTTGGCAATGTAAGATTCTCTGAAAGATTTGAGATGGAAACGTTGAAAGACAATATCACACAGGATACTTGTTGCCCTCTGTGGTCACAAAAATATAATACTAGCAATCTTATAATCATTCTGTTGTCATCAAGAGCTTCAGAGGTTCTTCTTTCCAATGCAACTTTGAGAGTCAAGGTTAAATTGCTGCTTCTTTGCCAAATGGTAGCTCTTATAGTTTATTCTGACTTCCTTGTCATCCATTTCTTTGTATGAGGTCAGGCAAGGCATGAGAATAGTGGAAAATCAGTTGTCTCTCTTTTGTGCCACACTATATCTTCCCATAGAAAGAAATGCAGCCAAGAGATTTACTTGTCAGTCATTAACATGATTCTCCTATGACTGGTCAGTATCTCTTCATTAATACTGTGTTGTCAATAATTATTTCTGTTTGGTATGTCATATATGTTTATGCAGTTATACTGCTTTCTCATTTTTTTTCTGGAAATAACAAAATTTACTTTAATTGAGTTTGCTCCATATTATCTTGTGTTTTTGTGTGCCTTTTGCAACTTTATTCTCTTCAAATTCCTTTTTCTTGGGGAAATACAAATTGTACATAGAAATATTGCAGTTTCATTTAAGGTGATCAGTTGAGATATACCAATGATCACTCAACAGACAGAAGGAACAATATAAGTATTTTAATATTTAGACATATTAGAGGAAAACCTGTGCATACATTTAGAAAGTATATTTTCAGGACAACTAGTAAAGCTAAGTTTATGTACCTATAGGTTTGAATGTAGTTATGGAATTGAAAGATATAGGAACAGAGGAGAGAAGAAAATAAGGATAGAAAGATACCATGTATTATGTACACTGCATAACTTAAAAACATTTCTTTTGTAGTATGTTTTAGAGAAGAAAAGCATGAATCTGAGAGGTCTTATGGTATCCAGCTGGAATTTGTTATATTCTCTTTTAGGTGTATGAGGACCTAGGCTACTTGTGCAAATCAAAATTTGTAGCTGATTTCAGCTTGAGAATTGCTCACAGAGATAGATGGTTATTTGTATGCATCACTTTAACTTAGAGCATGCAGAAACTAGAAAATATTGAGATCTTTTGCATTATTTTTGCATTGTATTCTCCCATATTCAATAGTGATTAAATTAAAGCTTCTAAGCACTGTAATAGCTATAAACAATAAATGGCCTAAACATTAGTAAATTAACTGAGATTTTTTTTCTAAAATATGTTTTATCATAACATGCCATAAAGAAATTTTACCTTGCATTTTAAAGGAGAAATAAGAAGTAACACAAAAATATTTTAACTATATACAATAGTTTTACTTAAGTAGGGGTGGTATGTTTTTCAGAAATCAATCTTAATGTGATACCCTGATGATGCATGTTGGATTAAAGTAAAATGACATGTTAAAGTTAATAGTATCCATGTTAGATTTGTATACAATATCTCATGTTGTTAATATTTATATTTCACTAAGAATTAAAGTATTAAAATATTGTTTTCATCCACATTGTTACACCTAACTTGCAGAAATGTCTCTTCATACAGTTAGCTTGTTCAGATAAACCATTTGTCCAGTGACTTGGCCATAGTATTGTATACAGTTTGAACAAAATCCTCAGTTGTGTGACAAAATGTATATTACTCTATAGAACAAGCTTTTTATGTGATATGGATTCTCATTTTTTGTTCTTATTTATGATGAAATTCTTTTGTTCCTTTTTGTTTATTAATATTATATGAGTAAATGATAGAAGAGAGAAAGTTTAACAATTCAGGAAATGTTGTGAACAAACAATATGAAGATTATTTTTCCATAGGGTATCTCTGCAGAAATGATCCAGTGGAACATCATCCAGAGCCACAGGGGAACACCTACACCAGCCTTCTGACAGGAAGTGATTCTTGACATCAGCAAAATTCTCTGGGTTTGGGTCCTGCCAATAGGATGGATCACTAGGTGGGGTACTCTCTAGAAGGTCTTTCCTTCAGTCTCTATTCGACTCTTTGTTCCTGCATTTCCTTTAGACAAGAGCAAGTCTGGGTTAATATTTTTTTGGATATGTAGATGGCCCCATCCCTCAAATTGGGACCATTGCCTAACCTCTGGATGTGCTCACTACAAGTTCTCTTTCCCTTTCTTGGTTATTTCAGCTAATGTCATCCCCATTGAATTTGGAAGCTACTTTTTTTCCCTGGCATCAGTGACTATCCTCAGATCCCCATGTCCCACTGCTGCACATCTCCATTCAATTTCTTGACCCTCTATACTTCTCTCCCCTACCCCCACTTCCACTCCCACCCCAGTCTCCCAACACACCTGGCCTGCCCTCTTTTCCCTCCTTCTTTTCTCTCACTCCCAGGTACCTACCTATCTCTACCTTCGGTGATTATTTGCTTTCCCCTTTCTAAGTATTATTGCAGCATCTACACTGGTTTTCTTTCTTCTGTATGATCTGTGAGTTGTATCTTGCCTATTATCAGCTTTTTTCCCCTAAGATCCAACTATCAGCGAGTACATACCATGTGTGTTCTTTTGGAAATGGGTTACCTCACCGAGGATAATATTTTCAAGGTCCAACTGTTAGCCTGAGAATTTCAATATGGCAAATGCAAGTCTAAAGGATGCTGAGATACCACCTCACACCAGTCAGAATGGCTAAGGTCAAATCTCCGGTGACAGCAGATGCTTCCAAGGATGTGGAGAAAGAGTAATACTCCTTCATTGCTAGTGGAATTGCAATCTGGTACAAGCAGTCTGGAAATCAGTCTGGTGGTTCCTCAGAAAATTGGACACAGTACTATGTAATAGTATGTGCTTTATACAGGGAGTGGCCTTGTTGGAGTAGTTGTGTTGCTGTGGGCATAGGCGTAAGACCCACAATGTAGCTTCCTGAAAGTAAATATTCCACTAGCACCCTCAGATGAAGATGTAGAACTCTCAGCACTGCTTACATAATGCCTGCCTCGATGTTGCCCTATTCCCACCTTGATAATGACTAACTGATCATTTGAACCTGTAAGACAGCACCAATTAAATATTGTCCTTGATGAGAAGTACTTTAGTCATGGTATATCTTCAGAACGGTAAAGCCCTAAGAGAGAATTTAGTAGTATGAACTGGGGTATTGATGTGATAGGTTTTACCATGGTTTTGTTTAGAGGAATGTGGATTTGGGAACTTTGGATTTGGAAAGCAGTGTAATACTTAAATGGGATACCCTACTAGGAATATGGAAGATTTTGCTACTGTGAGTGATTTGAAATATGGGGACCTGGCCCAAGAAGTTTCAGTGGAGAATTTCAATATGTACCATAAAGTCTGATTTTGGGATATTTTGATGAAGAAGATGGCTATGTTTTGGTCTTATCTGAAGGGTCTGCTTGAGGCTAAGGTAAAGAGACTCAGAACAATTGCACTGACAAAGGAAGTTTCAAAAACACCCATCATATATTTTATTACCTGGTTGTGTCTTATGAAGATCATTTTAAACATGTGTAGAATGCTGAGAAAGGAAAAATACAAAGTATATGGTTTGAGTATTAAAGTAGCACAAGGAAGTGAAATGGAGCCTAATCCTGTGTTCTAGGACATAGCAGATTAAGGTAGTGGATTTGGGGGCAAGATCCTACACAGCTAAATTTTGATCTAGGCATGGTGGTACACACCTTTAATTTCAAAAGATAAAGCCAAGCAGATCTGTGAGTTCAAGGTAAGCTTGGGATGGAGCAAATTCTAGATAAAGTTTAAATTCAGGTATGGTGGTACACACTTTTAATTCCATGAGATAAACATGCAGATCTCTGAGTTCAAAGTCACTCTACTGAGCAAATTCCAGGACAGCTAAGCTTTGACTGTGATAGAGCAGTGATAGAGCAGGAAATCAAAACACTGATGGTAATGTAATATAACAATGGGACAAAGTTCTTGCCCCAGGAAGTGGAAGCACTCAGCAGCTTTGGTCATTTGACTCCTGCTTTATAGTCAAGAGGAAAAGGAGACTATTGTTACAATTGATGCTGTTTAGCTAGAGCTAAGAAATTAGTGGTGATTAAGAAGAGTACATCACCACAGAAGTGAAATATTTTGGGAAGTGTTTCCTAAGAGCACAAAGAATAGATAGAGATAGCCAAAGTTGTACTTGATGATGCAGCTGTACTTGGTAATATGTAAGAGTCACCCATGTGGTTCTGGTTTTGTAGTCATAAAGTGGTCATGAAGAGCAGCTGATACTTGGCACTGTGAGAGGCTGTGAAAGGCCATTTGTGAAGGTGCAGCCTCAGTTGAAGTTGATGGCCCAGTACTAAAGGGGTCTGTCATAGGACAATTGGTTGTTTCCAGCTTCTGAATATCACAAATAAGGCTACTATGAACACAGTGGGACACATGCCCCTGTGGCATGGTGGGGCATATAAACAAACTTAGAAAATTTTACATCATTTCCTTAGATTCAGAAAAACCATTTGACAAAATACAACACTCCTTAATATTAAAAGTATTGGAGAGATCAGAAATTCAAGGCCCATACCTAAATATAATAAAAGCAATTTACTGCAAACCAACAGCCAATATCAAATTAATTGGAGAGATACTTGAAGTAACCCCACTAAAATCTGGGAGAAGGAAAGGATGCCCACTTTCCCCATATCTATTCAATATAGTACTCATAAGGCTAGCTAGAACAATAAGACAACAAAAAGAGATCAAAGGGATATAAACTGGCAAAGAAAAAAATAAGTATACTATTTGCAGATAATATGATAGAATGTATAAGTAACCCCAAAAATTAACTTCTCCAGCTGATAAACAACTTTAGCAAAGTAGCAGATATAAAATTAACTCAAATAAATTAGTACCCTTTCTTTATACAACTGATAAACAGGCTGAGAATAAAATTCTCTTCACAATAGCCACAGGTAATATAAAATATATTGGGGTAACTCTAACCAAACAAGTGAAAGCCCTTTATGATAAGAACTTCCAGTGTTTCAAGAAAAAAAATTGAAGAAGATCTCAGAATATGATTAGATCCCCATGCTCATGGATTGGCAGAATTAATATACTGAAGATGGCTGTCCTACCAAAGGCAATCTGAAGAACTTTTAACATTATTGAGACTGTTATAGACTATTTGGACTTTTGAAGTTAGACTAAATATATTTTCATCATGTTATATATAGGTTTGGCCCCCATGTATTCATATGTTTGAACAAGTCAATGGGGCCTAGGTAGTGTAATGTGATGATTTGTATATGCTTGTCCCATGGAGTAGCCTTATTGGAGTAAGTGTGTCACTGTGGTCGTGGGCTGAAGACCCTCACACTAGCTGCCTGGAAGTCAGTTTTCAACTAGCAGCCTTCAGATGAAGATGTAGATCTGTTAGCTCTGCTTAAACGTGACTGCTTAGATGATGCCATGTTCCCATTTTTATAATGATATACTGAACCTCTGAACTTGTAAGTAAGTTAAAATTAAATATTGTCCTTGATAAGATTTGCCTTGGTAGTGGTGTCTCTTCACAAGAGTAAAACACTAACACATACTACCTAGCAACCAGCTATATCGTTCCTGGGCATATACCAAAAAGATGCTCCAACATATAACAGCCACACACACTCTACTGTGTTCAGAGCAGCCTTATTTATAGTAAACCAGTAACAATTCAGATGTCCCACAATAGAAGAATGGATACAGAAAATGTGGTTCACTTACACAGTGGAGTACTGCTCAGCTATTAAAAAAATGACTTCACAAAATGTATAACTTAAATAAAAATAAATCAGGTTTACCTATAGCTTTTACCCATCATGCACTTTGCTCCTTATTTTGACTGCTTCTTAACCTCAGTATTGTCTTTTTCTTCACCAGATAAAATATTGCATATCATATTTTCCATTTATATCATTTTATCTACATTCTACTGAAAAAAAAAAACTTTCCCCAGCCCAGTATCCGTTTAACTGTTCTATATTTTTGGTTGTGAACCTAGCCTTTAACGGCTGAGCCATCTCTCCAGCCCCTAACTGTTCTAGACTCTGTTATTTCAGATTTTTTGCTTAAAATAATGTTCAGTGCTGTGATGTAAGAGACACATCATGCTCTATTTGTTGGTTGAGTTGTGAATAACTTCACATGTAAACTACTTAAAGTGCTTCATGGCATTTTGCCAGTATCACAACACACTGTATAGCTTCAGCAGATAGACAAAGCCAGTTTTCTTTTAAACTAATAATAACCTGCCAATAAATTTCTTCTTTATCTTTTCCTTATACAAACCATCTAGGCAAACAATACTGTGAGTCTAAGTACTCCAAATTTATCAAAATGCATGCTATCAAATTCTTGGTACATCACTCTCCAGAACGAATGACCTTTTTCCAGAGATTAAGAAAGTTATTCAATATTTAATTTGTAACCTGTCTTTGGAAAATTTTACTCCTAGGATTTAGAAATGTTTCTCATTTATTTGTACTAATCATATCTCAGGACCTCTTTATTGGTGAAGCCCCATAAAATTTTATTGCAACAGGCTTTATGCCAGGAAACATCTGAAGACAAAATCAATATAGTCACTGAGTCGCAGAATATTAGTACTGCTCATCTTGGAATGTTAGCTACATAGGATACTATTTACAACCCTAACTATTTCAACCATGGATTAGCAACTTTCAGCTTATACTGAAGGGGAAACTGGACAGCCTAAATTCTGAATCTGAATGAACCACTTGAAAGACCCTAGGTTGTTTTTACAAAAACCCTTAAAGTACCTCAAAATTGCAGCTCTGAATAGGCCTTGTTTTCTGGGATCCAAATTTCTCAAGCTGTGGTTTGGGACTTCTTTGGGGAGTTCCCTATGAAATATAATGCATATCAGATACTTACATTACAATTCAAAATATTTATGAAGTAGTCACAAAATATTTTCATGGTTGTGGGTCACCTCAACAGAAGGATATATATTAATGCCTCAAAGCTTTAGCAAGTTTGAAAACCATTTTTCTAAGTGGATAAATCCTAGATTTTGATCATTAATTCTATTTAGTCTCAACTTTTACCTTTATTATTGATCATGTAAGAACAAATACTCAATTTCACAAGTCTTTAAAGATATTACTTGTGGATATATAAGCTACTTCTGAGAAACTTCTTTGCTTTGTCATAATGACTTACTGTGTTTTAAATATTGTCCTTGTATTTATACTGACAAAACTTTGGTCCTCGAAACACTGGTGTTCAGTTTATCTTCACTATGTCTTAATAATCATGGGGAAACTGAGATAAAGGATTCACAGGGTCAGAGTGTTGGATCATGTGGTAATCGAATATGGCAAAATATTTAATATAATATTATTAAAAGAATATAATTGATTAGTTTCCTATCTGGTGATAGTAATCTGAAAAAAAGTATCAGACTATCACTATAACTATATTGGTGATATGAATATGGACCATTTTATATGGCATAAGCATTCATTTGAATATTAATTTAACAGTAAGAAAGGAAGAACATGGAGCCCAAGCTCGACTGTTCTCACGTCTTCCCTCTTGAAATTCATTCAAGAGTTCTACTCAACTATTCAGGTCGTCCAACTCTTTTTTTTTTCTTTTTTTTTTCAGATCTAGGGACTGAACCCAGGGCCTTGCGCTTGCTAGGCAAGCACTCTACCGCTGAGCTAAATCCCTAACCCCTCAGGTTGTCCAACTCTTACCTCATGATAATCTCCTTAGAAAAAAAAACAAAGTACAATTACTTTCTTCTCTTATCAGAACACTTCATGAAGAAATACATATCCATAGCATATCCAATATTTCAGTAAATGGGCAGTGGGACTAATGCCTATACGCAATTTTGAATCCGTGATGATTCCACTGAAATTATATATATATATATATATATATATATGTGTGTGTGTGTGTGTGTGTGTGTGTGTGTGTGTGTGTGTGTGTGTGTGTGTGTGTGCTGGAGTCACTGGTGTTCAGTTTATATTCACCAGGTTTTAATCATCATGGATATCCTGACGATATATATGTATACGACTGATAGATAGACAGGTAGAGAGATAGGTAGATAAATGATAGATAGATAGATAGATAGATAGATAGATAGATAGATAGATAGATAGATGGAGATAGACATGGAGAAAGAGATAGAAATATACACATTCACAATATATCATATACAGATATAAATATACATATTTATATAGATAAGGATAGAGAGATAGAGATAGAGATGAAAGAGAGAGAATAAATTATGACTAGTTTTAGGCTTAAAGGACTCAGGAACTTAAGTATCTTAGAGAAAAATGGCTCTCAGAAAATTTCTAGGTTTATAAATCCTCCCTGAGTGGGACAAACATCCATGAGATGCCTTTACTTTGGTTATAGAGGTATAGACCAAGTGTTTTCAGTGGCTTTCTCCCACACTGTTGTGCAGATTTTGATAATCTGTCCGCCCTGTGTCACAGGTGCTCACTCAGAGTTCTGTAAGTAATCACATTAAATCCAGTGGTTCACTAACAAAATTTATGGAACCTTTATAAATTTTGTAATTCTGGGATAATCAGGTCTTTCTTCATGTGTCCCCAATAAAAGACACACAGCAGGAAAATATGTACAGACTCGGTTAAAAATTATTATTAGTTGTTAATAGATTTTAAAATCATATTAAACTAAACTCTACTGAGAGGCATTCTCTGCATTGTAATTTTAAAACTCATACACTCTAGTCACTCTTGTCATCATTGTGATTCAGGATCCAATGAGTTGTGACTATAGAACATCAATAAGCATGAAATATAATTACTTTGATATATATGGGTTGGTTTTCTATTTGGGTTAAAATTTGAAAAAAAAATGGATTTTAGAATGGTAGCCAAGCATTTACTTTGTACACAGTGAAAGATTGTCAAACATATTCTAAATTTTAAAAAGAGATTTGTGGGTTTCTTAGGATTTTTATCTAGAAAGTTATGATTTACCATATATGTATTTTATGATTCGTTTTTCTTTGATTAAATGGTTACACTAAAAACAGGATATTTTCTTTATATTGTTTCTTAACTTAATATACCTGGCATTGACTTTAGAAAAAATACTTGAGTAGATATGTGAAGGAAATACACATCACTTTTGTTTTTTATCTGGAAGATTGAACTTTAAAGATAAAACCATATATGTTTTCTGATGTCATTTAAGTTAAATGTTTTCCACTTTTGACCTAATTTTCTGAGTATTTTTCATTATGAATAGGATTTATATTTATGGAAAACTCCTGTACCACTTATCAGGTAACCACTTAACATTTTTGCATGTGTACATTGAGACATAATGTTTTCATTTGAAGTGAAAATTAAATTGTTGGATTAGATATCTATGGATTACATTTTGGGTTTTATTTTTCTTGAAATTATTCCCGCATTTTCTAAAAGAAAAATATATTGTTTTCTAGTAAACACACAAGGAAGTTAAACCTGTAAATTAACATATGGGATAAAAAGGATAGCTGACAATCTAAGTTCAGAGAACACACCTTTACAAATCTTTATGTGGAATCCTGAACAGAGAAGCAAGTCATGATTGCATGATTAAATATTTGAGGTTTTAAGAATGGTATTCCTATTAACTGTGTTTCACATTTAAAAGACAGCAGCAGAAGAAGAAGGCAAAGGAAGAAGAAGGAGGAGGAGGAGGAGGAGGAGGAGGAGGAGGAGGAGGAGGAGGAGGAGGAACAGGAGGACCAGGAAGACCAGGAGGAACAGGAAGATCAGGAGGAACAGGAGGAACAGGAGGATCAGGAGGACCAGGAGGATCAGGAGGACCAGGAGGACCAGGAGGATCAGGAGGAACAGGAGGAACAGGAGGAACAGGAGGAACAGGAGGATCAGGAGGACCAGGAGGACCAGGAGGTACAGGAGGAACAGGAGGAACAGGAAGACCAGGAGGAACAGGAGGAAGAGGGGGAACAGGAGGAACAGGAGGAACAGGAGGATCACAGGAGGAAGGAGGGTCAGGAGGACCAGGAGGACAGGAGGACCAGGAGGACCAGGAAGACCAGGAGGAACAGGAAGACCAGGAGGAACAGGAGGAACAGGAGGATCAGGAGGACCAGGAGGACCAGGAGGAACAGGAGGAACAGGAAGACCAGGAACAGGAGGAACAGGAGGAACAGGAGGAACAGGAGGAAGAGGAGGAACAGGAGGAACAGGAAGAACAGGAGGAACAGGAGGAACAGGAAGACCAGGAGGAACAGGAGGAACAGGAGGAACAGGAGGAACAGGAGGAACAGGAGGAACAGGAGGAACAGGAGGAACAGGAGGAACAGGAGACCAGGAGGACAGGAGGAACAGGAGGATCAGGAGGATCAGGAGACACAGGAGGAACAGGAGGATCAGGAGGAACAGGAACACCAGAAGAGGAGAAGAAATGATGAGTGACTGTGTCTGAGTTTATAATAAGAGTTTGATGGGGTAGTAATATTAATAAACATGATACTCAAATGTGAAATTCTAGTAAAATAAGTGAAAGATATTAGGAATCCTTCAAAATCCTGAAAACACCATATGCAGTATATACAGTAAATTAAATTGCTAATTCTACTTTCTTTGACCTATTGCTTATTTCAAAATTATTTCAAATTTTTTCTTCTCCAGTTAGCAGTATGGCTCTTAGAGTCGTGCAATCTATGTTAAGACTGTTTAAATTTGTGCTTTCATAAGACTTAAAATGTTGAGTTTTTTAAATTTTATTTTCTATTTGTATCCTTGTGTAGCTTCTTTGGAGAAATGTATACTCAATGAATTGCTCATGTAAGTAAGACACATTTTATTTTATTTTATTTTATTTTTTTAACCCTTAAACATCTTTAATAAGAAAGGAAAAAGGAATTATTCTTAAACTGTACTATATAATTTCATGAGGAAGCACACAGTACCTATTTTTCTTTTTAGGATCCTACCAGCAATTTATGATCAAGTATCTAGATAAAATCATTAAGAGTTCTAATTTACATTATTCCAAGATCGCTTTACTTTTGCATGTCATGTATCTAGGATTGTACTTTGTTCTCATGTGTATGCTTTTAATAATATCTTATTTTATTGTTTCAGATGTCTAACCTTGGTAAGAGTGATCTCATAATATTCTATTTTTGGTTAAATTGTTCTTAGTTTTCTTTGACTGCCATGTTTGTAGTAGTTTTTACCTTGACTATAATTAATAATGGTGTATGATGCACGAGAGAGATAGAATGAACAACACTGAAGAGGCATAGAAAAAGAGAGGTTATAAGTGTATAACATCTCTTCTGGGATATATGAAAGTTAACTACTCCTATTAAAGTTATTTAAGTATGCTAATTGAAATTTATTGTTCAATAGTTACCTCTGTGGCTATATATATTACCAATTACTGTTTTACTTAAGGCTATAAAGGTTAGTTTATAAGATATTTTGTTATTTGAAAATTAACTAAATATATATATTTATGGATATATATTGAATTATATATTATATATATATATATATATATATATATATATATATATATATATATATATATATATATATATATAATCTTCTTTGGAACAATGTGTCCACAAAGATTTACTCATGAGGTATGACACTTTTTCCTATATTTACAATAGGTTTACATTTCACGTATCCAAGATATTTTCTTCAAAATTACATACATAAAGAAATATATATTTATATATTTATATATACATATGTATATACAATATTCACCAGAGTTCATAATTTTTATAAGAACTATTATTGTTTTATCTTGTAGTAACTTATTTTATTTCAACTTACATATGTGTTCAAAACTGGGAAGTTGACTTAGTCTATAATATCCTTGCATTTGAGCAGAAGTTCTAATATCCAAAATATATAAAGATCTCAAAAAGCTATCCACAACAAAACCAAACAACCTAGTCAAAAAGGGGGTATAGAACTAAACAGAAATCACAACAGAACAATTTCAAGTGCATGAGAAGCACCTAAAGAAATGTTTAACATCCTTAGTGAACAGGGAAATGTAAACCAAAACGACCCTGAGATTACACATTACTCCAGTGAGAATAGCTAAGATCAATACCTAAGGTGACAGCACATGTTCGCAAGGATGTGGAGAAAGAATAACACTGCAAGATTGTTGGTGGGATTGCAAACCAATACAATAACTCTGGAAATCAATCTGGATGTTCCTCAGAAAACTGGAAATATACCTACATGAAAACCCATCTGTACCAGCTTGGGAATATACCCAAAGAGTTCCCACTAAGCCACAGGGGTATGCTCCAATATGTTCTATATCATCTTCATGGTAGCTTGTAGCTGATAGCCAGTAGCAGGAAACAGCAGACATGTTCCACAGCAGAAAAATTAATACAGAAAATATGGTTCATTTACCCAATGGAATCCTATTCAGCTATTAAGAACCAGGACATCCTGAGTTTTATAGGCAAATGGGAAAAAAAGAAAAGAAAAGAAAATATCACCCTGAGTGAGGTAACTCAGACCCCAAAGGACAGGCATGTTATGTACTAAATAAGTGTTTATTAGACAAAAGATCAGGATATTCAAGATACAGCCCACAGAATTAGAAAAGTTAAAAAGCAAAATGGCATTAATGAGGACAACTAAATCTCTCTGGATGTGAGAAAACAACAGTCACAGGAGAGGGAGGGACCTAGGGACCTAGGTAGGAATGGGGATGAGGAGGGGAGGAAGGGAACATGATCAAATATTGGATGGGAGAAAAGGACTGAAGCCCTGAGGGCCATCAGAAAGAATGGAAACAGGCAACCTGGAGAGGTGGAAAGTGAGGGAACCCTTCAGAATGTAATAGAGTTGAGGACGGTGTCAGATTGTCAGGATTCAAAGGAAGGGTCCTTAGATGAAATGGACTACAGTGGAAAAAGTATACCTGTAGAGTCCATGGCCAGCAGAAAGATAGGGCATCGAGTGAGAGAGGGAATTGTCATCCCATGGTAAAACAAAAACAAAAACAATACAAAAAAACCTATAAAATATATTTCTTGCTGTCTGAAAGAATTGCAGGAACAAAAATGGAAAAGAGCTCGTGGAAAACTAAGTTCATGGACAGGCCACAGTGTTATCCAACTTAAGGGGAGACTCCAAGGCCTGCCACGTTTATAAGGAGTGTTCACAAAAAGGGACCTATCATGACTTCCTTCTCAAAGAACCAACAAGAAGCTGAAAGTGTCAGATGCAAATATTTACATCCAACCAATGGACAGAAGCTGTTGACCCCTGTTGTTGAACTAGGGAAAACCTGAAAGAAGCTGAGAAGTAATGCGACCCTGTAGGAGGACCTGACATCTCAATTAGCCTGGGCTTCTGAGATCTCTCATACACTGGACCACCAACCAGGCAGCATACACAAGCTGATATGAGGCACTCAACACATATGCAGCAAAGGACAGTCAGAACTAGGTTCAATCAGAGATGATTCACCTAAACCATTAGAGACTGGAGCCCCCATGGTGGAGAGAGGTCTGGTAGGTGGGGGATGGGTAATGTGGACATCTTTGTGGAGACAAGGTAGGGTTGGGGAGAAGGTATGGGATGGGGAAACGTCATAGGGAGGACTGGGAGGGTGATAATATCTGGAGTGTAAAAAATTATTGAATAAAATTTAAAAAAAAATGAAAATTTCTTTTCTAAGATACAATTCATTTCTTTTTTTGGAAGAAGACTGTTGGATTTTATTCTGACTGTTCTATTGACGTTTTAATATAAGTTTTTTAATTATTTATATATTTTTACACTCCAGATTTTATGTCCTCCCTGGTCTGCCCCACCCCCCAAATATCAACATCCCCTGTCCCTTCCTATGTGTCCAGAAGGATGCCACACCCCACCAACCCCACTAGACCTCTGAACTTCCTGGGGCCTCCAGTCTTTGTGGTTTAGGCACATCTTCTCTGATTGAACACAGCAGAGGTCCTCAGCAGTATATATTTTGAAGGCCTCATGTCAGACAGTATATGCTACCTGGTTGGTAAACCAGGGTCCAGGAGATCTCATGGGTCCAGGTTAATTGAGACTACTGCTCCTCCTACAGGGTTGCCCTCCTGCTTAGCTTCCTCCAGCTTTTCCCTAATTCAACCAGAGGGGTCAACAGCTTCTGTTCATTGGTTGGGTGCATATATCCGTACCTCACATTTTCAGCTGCTTGTTGGGTCTTTTGGAGGGCATTCATGATAGGTCTCTCTTTGAGAATGCCTCATATTCTCAGTAATGGTGTCAGGTCTTGGGTCTTTCCCTTGAGCTGGATCCCAATTTGGGCCTGCCATTGGCCTTCTTTTCCTCAGGGCTCTTCTCCTTTCTCTCCCTGAGGTCTCTGGCACAATCTTTGAATTAATTATTTTTCTGCTGGCCCTCATTGTCCTCTCTCTTTGCAAATACCAGTTCATGTTCCCCTCTTACCCCATCTCTATCCTCTTTCCCTCCCCTGTGGTTGCTTTCTTCTCCTTACAAGTGGGACTAAAACTCACTTTTGTTTCACCTTTGGCCTTTTTTGATTCACTGGACTGTCAATAATTTTTTGGATATATATATATATATATATATATATTTATTTTATATAACCATTTGTGTTTATTTTACTGTCTGTGTGTGTGTGTGTGTGCGTTACATTTATTATTGTGTCAGGTAAAGAAAGCCGCTTTTGTTGTGTTTGTTTACATTTCATATAAGGGGTGGTAGTTTCTTCATATATATGTATATTGAAAAAAAATCATATGTCTTTATAAAATAAAATATATATATATATTATATATATATTCCTCATACACAGATAATCATTTGTACATGAAAGTTGTTTTTGTTTTGCTATTGTTTTTTTTTTTAATTTATTTCATTTTTAACTTATATATGTGTCAAAACTGGACAGTTGACTTAGTTTATAATATGCCTTTCATTTGAGTTGAAGGATTTTAGTTTGGGTCCTTTGAATCTTCATATGTATAAACAATATAATTTATATTAATAATCCCAGCATGGGATAGCTAGTCTATTAAGTTTACTGATCTAAGTTTATAGTGATCTGAGTTTAATGATAATGTGTCTTAAAATATATGGGGAAATTAAATGAGAAAAGACATAATATTGACCTCTTTCTTCACTACATATCTGTGTTCAAACCTCATATTCATACACACAGGAACAAGTACATGCACATTTATTTCTATTCATATGATATGTAATTAGATTTTTTTTTTTTAAAAGAAAAGTTCTACTTGCCTAATAAGTGCATTCCATATGGATTTTTGAGCTGGCTTCAAACTCACAGATATCCATATGATTTAACCCTCTCAATAATAGGATTTAAAAGACATAATGACTAGCTGTGGCTTAATTCCTGGATTTTGAAGAGTAAATTTTATTACATTAAATATAGATATTTAAGAATATAACCATAAAGAATATCATATTTATAATTATTTCAAAGATAGAAGTATATATCAAGGTCTATTATAAATTGTGTTTTTCAGGTTGTTCTTTCAAAGTTGACTCTCATGGATTCCCTCATGAACCTTTTGGCCATATGACCATGTATAAATTATCTGTGCTTTTGAGACATATAGTTCTAATCTCTAAATAGATTTTTGAATTTGAGACTTAGTCTCAATACTAAAATTATAGTGAATTAATCAGAACATCTAAAATGTATATTAATTTTTTAACAGTTTTCAAAATGTTTTGTGGTCATCTTTAAAATTATTGGAATTTGTTCTGTATCAATTTTTTATTCATACAGGGATTTCATAATGAAAGTATTGAAAAGGAATGAAGAATAGTCATCTAAAGTGCAGTCTACTAAATGACTTCATATTCTGAAGTGCTAATTCAATTTAGTGCTGTCAGTATTTAATATCTTGTTTTATATCAGAGAATTATAAACCAGTCTCTGGTATATGAATCAAGTTAGAACATGAAATTAAACTAAATTTGCTATTTTAATAGCAGAAGGATTTACACAAATTTTCACTGTAAGTGCCAGATCATCAAAATGATACATACTCTTCTAGCCTTCAATGTAAAACCAGATAACTAGTTATATTCATAGATATCAGAAAAAAAGAATTTTAAAAATGTTATATTCTTTGCATATGGCAATTTTGCATAAAAATAAAAGAAAATTACAGAAGATTTGAATGCTAAAGTTTTATTAATAGATCAGATATAGGTACCTATGGAAGTGGCTAAGGCTTTGTTTCCAACTTTATTATATTTATTCATAAATTATATGGAAACATTTCATTAACTAGTTCATTTTTATATGGATTATGACATTTCCATGTTCTTTCTGGTATCATATGTTATATTTCTTGGAAGACCTGTTCATTACATTATTTGTTTTTTTTTAATTTTTATTTTATTATTCATGTTACATCTTGATGACAGCCACATCCCTCTTTTGTTTCTAATCCTACCCCTATAAATCCCTCCTGTCTTTGGCTCATTCTTTTAGGAGAAGAAGGTATCACTCTACCCTGTGACATCTAGTCCCAATAGGCCTAGGCACATTTCCTCCAACTTAGACCCAAGTAGGCAGTCCAGGTAGAGGTAGGGGTCTAATGGTAGAGAACAGAGACCAACACAGGCTGAACTCTAATTCTTAAGGAACCCATATGAAGACCAAGCTCACATTTGCTACAAATGCAAAAGGAATCCCGGTCCAGTGCCTGCATAGTCCTTGGTTGGTAGCCCAGGCCCTGAGAGACCTCATGGTACCATGCTAGTTAACACTGTAGATATTCTTATGATGGCCTTGACCCTCTGTCTTGCTCACTTCTATCTGCTACCCTTACACAAGACTCCCTGTGTGCTCTACCTGATGTTTGTCTGTGGGTTTCTGTGTCTATCTCCAACAGATGCTACAGGAAGCCTCTCAGGAAACAATTATGCTAGTTCATAGTCTTCAAGCATAGTAGAGTATCATTAACAATGTCAGGGTGTCACTTTCACATGAGATTTATCTCAAGTTGGGACAGTCATGAGATGGCTATTCCCTTGTTCTTTGCTCCAAATTTGTCCTGGCACACTTTGTAGGCAAGGTAACTTTTTGTTGAAGATTTTGTGGGTGAATTAATGCCAACCTCTATAGAAGTCCTGCCTGGCTAGAGGAGGTGGACATTTCAGTCTCTATTTCCCACTCTGGTAAGAATATCAGCTAATGTCACCCTCCTATACTCCCTGTGTCTTATCCCATCCCAGGCCTCCAACTAGTGACCAGAGATGCCCCTCAGCCCATTTCCATTCTCATTCAAGTCCACTCTCTTTCTGTCCCTCTTCCCAAACCTGATCACCATCTCTGGTACCCTCATCACTTCTTCTCCTACACAGTTCTGTCTTCCTATACACTTCTAATGACTATCTAGTTATGAGTGAGACTTTTGCATATTAGCCAATTTCTTAGGGTCTGTGGATTATACCATATTTGTCCTGCATTTTATGGCTAATGTTCACTCATATGTGAATACATATCATGTCTGCGGCACTGGGTTATGCCACCCAGGCTGTTATTCTCAAGTTCTATCCATTTCCCTGTAAAATTCTAGATGTCTTTGTTTTAAAAGCTGAATAGAGTTTCACTGTGTACATGTACCACATTTCTTTTATCCATTCTTCAGTTGAGGGACATCTAGGTTATTTCCAATTTCTATAAACATAGTGCAAAGTGTTCCTGTGGTAGATTGTGTCATTTTTAGGGTATATGCACAGGAGTGGTATAACTGGGTCTTGGGTAGAACTAATTGACATTTCCTGAGAGACTGTCTAATTGATTTCCAAAATGGTTGTATAAGTTTGAGCTCCCACCAAAAATAGAGGACCATTTTCCTTATTCTACATCCTTGCCATCATGTGCTATCACATGAGTTTTTGATCTCAAGAATTTTGACAGGTATAAGATTGATTTTCAGGGTTATTTTGATTTGCATTTCCTGATGACTAAGGATACTGTACATTTCTCTAATCCTAACACTGTTCTTTACAAAAGCTCTCAGCACTTACTGTAAACTTAATTACAAAATATTTATGTATGTGTAACTTTTTTCATAGTTCAAAATATTGATGATACATTTACCCAAATCTGGTTTTTTAATGTGTATTATATATTTCTGATACAGACTCTCGCTGTGCTGCCATCTGAGAATTCAAGTTCATTACTGAAATCATGCTTCTTCTCAGCATCATAAGAAGATCACAACAGATTCATCCATTCACTCATTCCTTTTTTTTTATATATGAGAAAAATTAAATATAATAAAATAAAAACTACAATCTATACTATTTATACATTAGTCAATACTGGCATGATGTTACTACCTGCCTCAATGTAACTGTATTTTAATGTAAATTGGGTTCCCAAAGACTATTTGCACAACACGATCTAAATGTAGCTTCTAGAAACATGCCCACAGTTAATTCTTATTGTAAATAAAGATACTGGCAGCCAATATCTAGGGAGGAGAGACAACTTCAGGATTTAAGGATCCAAGACTTGCGGCCATGAAGAAGAGGAAAGACAGAGGTAGAGTGCCTTAGGATTGTGCAGGGAAGAAAAACTGAGCTACCATGTAAATGTGCCAGGAGAAAATGGCCCAGCAGGCTGCTCAATTAAGTAAAAAGCAGCCAGAACAGAACAAAAATTAATTGGTACTAGTTCAGAATTATTTGGGGGAGTAGATTTTAATAGCATAGACGTTAGGCAATTGCACAGCTATCGTGCTGCTTAAGTCATATTAAATGCAAAGGCTGTGTGTTTTTCATTCTGGAACATAAACCATTGAGGCAGGTAGTTACCACATGAGAGATTTATTTAAAAATCAATTCTTCAACTATGATAATGACATTGTGGAAGAAAATTCAACAGAAAGACATGAGCTCAAGACAAGCACAAGA
Source organism: Rattus rattus (assembly GCF_011064425.1). Classification (NCBI taxonomy): domain Eukaryota; kingdom Metazoa; phylum Chordata; class Mammalia; order Rodentia; family Muridae; genus Rattus; species Rattus rattus. Next base: position 138,905,676 of record NC_046155.1, read on the forward strand.
ATGAGAGACCGACATATTTGTATGCTCAGACAACCTATAAAATCCCTTAATTGCAAGTCAGAGTATATGTGAGAAGAACCTAGTACATTTCCAAATACCCTGGAATGTAAATATAGCAGTGTAAGTTTTATATGGACACTGACTTAATATCTCATATTTAAATTTGACATTACAATAAAACATTATAAATTGTGTGTGTGTATGTGTGTGTAATATAAATTAATTCTTCAAATAATGTGCCTCAACTGGCTATCAATTGTAACCAAATAAAGCTACAAGTTTATCTCCCCAAACTATCAACAGGCCCCATTGTTGATGAAAGTACTTATAATTTTTTAAATTTCTTTTCTTTTTAAAATTAAATTGTTTTATTTACTTATATTCCAAAAGTTGTCCACCTTCAGAGTTCCCCATCCTATATTTCTTCATCCCATTTCTGCTACTCTTTGACTCCAAGAGTTTGCTCCCCCATCTAACCACTACCCCTCCCTCATCCCCCCCAACATCTAGCTTCCTTGGGGCATTAAGTCTCTCCTGGATTAGGAGCATCCTCTCCTAATGAGGCCAGATAATGCAATCCTCTGCTATATCATATGTGCTGGGAGCCAGTGCCAAACCTATATATGCTCTTTGGTTGGGGATTAGGATCTGGGAGCACTAAGCATTCTGGCTTAGTTGATACTCTTATTCTTCTTATGGGATTACAATCCCCTACACCTCCTTCGATCCTTCTCTCTTTCATAGGAGCTCAGAAACTCATATACAATGGTTTGCTGTAAATATATCTATCTGTCCCAGTAAGCTGCTGGTAGAGCCCCTCATAAGATAGCCATCCTTGGATTTTTTCTATAAGCACAACATGCATCATTAACAGTGTTGTGGTATGTGGGAAGGCACCAAAGTTTAAATTTCTTTTTAATAGTTTGGTAAATGAGTTACATCTTACCTTCCTTCTGTGAGCTTTACCTAGAATGAAAGAAAGATTTTGATCTCTAAAATATTATAGGGACTTATGTTTCAAAGGTTATCATAAAGCTTAAGCTAACAGTTATTATACCATGCATCCTCTTTTCCTTCTAGTTCTTATATCGGTAGAAAATTGGATTAATCCCAGAATCATAAAGCATTTAGATACCTATCAATGCTCCTATCAATTAGCTATTTGGTAGCAATTGAGTTCAACTAGTTCTGATTATATGTCTATCCGTATATAGTCATTGACTGGTTTATTGGCATCTTAGCAACATGGTTGCAGACTCCAAGAAATATCTATCTCTATCCTACATCCATCTATTACAAATATTCTCAAAGCATATAATAAAAGCTCCATTTATAGAACCCTTTGTGCTCAACTTTTTATTTCCCTTGATTTTGATAGGTTATATGCTATAGACTAGCTACAAGAAGGGATAGGACCTAAGAAGGACAGATGTAGCAGGTGACATGGAAATAAATGTGCACTGGACAGCAGCTTGAATTTTTATGAACCATTGAGGATATGTTGTCTATGTCTGCAATCAGAGGAAACAATGTTTTCAATGGGCCACATAGTTTACTTATGTATCTTACAGCAGTTATTGTATTTCTTTTTTTGCATTTCAAAGAATATCTAAGACATATTCATGTTCAGAGAATGCAAAGGTGACTGACTGACATTTCATAGACAAGATACAATGGTCCCCAAAGTTCCCTCCCCACAGAAAAGGTGTTAGAATCTGTTAAGCCTGGCATCTGCTGACTTGGGACTTTTGTGCCCAACAAAATCAAGATTACCATGGAGGAGCCTTAGGTACTCATTAAGTCTGTGTCATTCATAAGAGATTCACAAGCTACTTAGTGTTACAAAATAACATAAGTGGAGGATGTACTTGGCAGGCCTATCCAAAAGTGTGCCCCTGAGAAATTACACTGTTTAACCTGTTTTGTATAAAAGGAGCTTTTGGGGTGAATAGAAAGGAGCAATCTATCTAGATACATAGATGGGAAATATGAGACGAGGGCACAGAATATGGGTGCAGAGAAGGTGGGAAAGGGGGAAGGTATAATGGGAGGGGAGTTGGGATGGGGATTCTTTCATTTGGTGCACATACTTATCTAAACAGTTGGAGAGAGGAGAAGATGACATAAGTAAATTCTAGGACCCTGAGTGCAACCTAATGGAATTTTCTGTAAGCTATCATTCCTCCATCTTTGAATAACTAAAATTGAAGAACTAGATGGGGTAATGATGGTGTGAAAGTACGGGTATTTCCGTGTTCTTTAGACTGCTTTTTGCTGATTAGGGAAGACATCATCTTCAGGGAACATAAAAAAAATTGAGATGCTGGTCAAATCCTGAGAAATCTGGTTGTTTAACTGAGTCTAAGAACTGTGGTGCAATCTCTAGCTAAGAAAGTGCATGTCTACGTGATGGTGGGCCATGGAATGAAGGCTGGCAAGTTTGACCTAAGGCTAGAAGCCCCAGGGACCCTGAAAGGAAAGTTGGAACTTTGCCTGCTCTAGGCACCAGTATCCTGTCATATAGCTGCAGCCCCTAGAAACTTCCATCAATAGACATGTGGCCATCAGTCACATAGGGGCAACACCCCAAGCCCTTCTACATGTAGATGAGGCATTCCTAACTTCTCAGACCAACATGTGACCTATGAACAAGACAATCCTCTTTACATTTTTTAAATAAGAGATTTAATTGTTTTAACTGTCTAATGAATTGATTAATGAACAATCACAGTGCTGCTTTATCTTGGGGTAAGAGCTAGTTGCTCCTGGTTCTATAGGTAACAAGCTACAGTTATCTTATAGATCAATATGATCAGAGATCTGAGAAGAATAAAGTATCATCTTAATGAACTGTATAACTAAAATGAAAGATACTAATCCATCATTCACTTCTTAGGAGTTTTCTCAGTTTCCTGTAGTCTCCATGATAGCATGGGATTATTCTGGCCATCAGGATCACATGATGTTTGTTTGGTTTTTTGTTTGTTTGTTTGTTTGATTTGTTTGTTTATTATAGAGGGCAGATATCAGGGAGATAACCTTTCTCTGTCTTTGACAAATTGTGAATTATTGAATGTCTTGTTTGCCCTTTTCAGGCAGGGCCCTAGCAGCAGATTCAGCGAAGGGGCAGTGTAGTGCTTGGCATAAACAAATTCAGGTGTAAATTGTTGTCTTGGTGCCCGTAAGTTATTGGACACCTGAATGAGGGTCACTACTATAATGAGGGAGTCTCTGTCATAATAAGTTTAAGGTTATTAAATACCATGTTCAGAAGTTCTCTGTCAGGCTTGAGCCCTAATATATTTGAGTTACACAATTTTTATATGTTTTTAATTATCTGCCATAAATTATACTTCACATAATAACAGGCATCCAATTAAAACTTAATCTCATAATTAAGTCCATCAATTATTAGAATGACTTGCTATCAACTTGCATTTTTTAATATTATAGTAGCTTTTATATAATTAGGACTTTAGGTTCCATTCTTTTATGTTTGAGCCATATAAAACATGGTTCTGGACTGAAGATAGAGTATCACAATGGAACTTTGTAATCAACATAGCTCATAAAGTGTCTCTAAACTTTTCTGCTTTTTATATGATTTATCATTATTGTTTTCCCTGTGATTTGGTCTATTAAAATGTATAGCTTATAAATATGTTACACCGGATACTAACAGTGTAAACAATTCAATGTCTCTTAAATTAACACGTACCAAATCAAAAGTATCTTTAGCAACCTGTTTCCTTGGCCAGCTCCTGTTCTTTATATCTCACAATGAAATCATGTCACATGATTTAGGATTAACTAAGCATAGACTTTTAATCACTATCAATATGTTATGAGCTTTAACTATGTCCAATAGTTTTTAAGTCAATAATAATGTTTTTGACACTGGAATTTAAAGAAATGTGCAGGTTTGAAATTTTTAAGTAACCCATTTACAGAGCAAACACTAAATTTTATCAGTATAAAACAACTTCAAAATTTTCCATTTTATATACATTCAAATTTCTATTATACCAAATCAATTGGACAGAAGTTCCCAAAGTGAACCTTGAGCTAATATCAGCTGGTGATAGAAGAAAGAAACAGAATTTGTTCATGTATTCAAGAACTGGAAAAGACATGCATTGTAGAATTATAGGGGTCCCACATCTGCTCTGCCACAGGGCTTGGGCAGCTCGTGGAGGCAGGACCTGGCAAATTGACCTCAGTTGTCAGGATGTTGGAAACTGCATCCCTGCTCAGAGGTGGGGAAGCATGCTCTGTGGTTTGGGACACAACTGGAGCTGACTCGAGGATCCCCAAGTCTGCAAGGGATGGGGCCATCAGGTTCTCAGGCTTTTGGGCATCCAGGCACTGCTAGGATGACACAGAAGAGCTTAAAACAGAGTGGGGGCCCATAGGGCCAGATCTAGGCAGGGCAGAGGGTTAAGAGGGAAATCTCCAGCTGGTTCCAAGAGGATAGTCCTTGGCTTGCTGTGGTAGGCTACAGGTTTGGTGATGGTGGCTAGGAGTGCAGAGAGGCCTTCTATGGGAGATTAGACAGTGACTTTGTAAGCAAAGAGCTTTTCTATGGCTCCTCAGTGTGGATCCAGATGCAAAGAGACAGTTCCATGGTTTTAGGCATTTGTCATGGCAGAAAGTGGATGAGTGAAATCACTTTTCAGAGGAGAGAGCCTGAGATTAAATATCTTTTGCAAGGAGGAGTGTCTGGAAGACAAGGTTATTGACTAAGTCTCCAAGCCTTTGGGTACTTCATTTTAATGAAAATCTGTCTTGAGACTGTGGACCTTGAAAATCTGTGGTCAAGTCCTCTACCTGTAGATGGGTCTTGGGGTATTGCCTTTTTGTGATTGATGGCCACAAGTCTATGGAAGGCTGTGGTTAGTGACCAGCTTGTTTTCCTGTGAGTCAGGAAAAACACCTACTGCTCCTTTCATGATCACCAGGGTTTCTTACTTCCTTCACCAGGAACTAGGGTGCCTTTCATGGTCCCACAAGACATATTTAGATATAAGTTTAAATTAGATGTTGTTAAACTGGATAGACATTTATAACCTTAAATTTTCATCATTATAACCAATATTTTAAAACAGTGTTGAATTGCAGAGGCAGTAGGTTGTAAAAGTATTTCTTTGAATTTCTATCGTCATATAAAAATCTATATAAACATAAAACATGAACTTATTGCCTTCTTAGACTAAAATGAGATACAATAATAAACAGAAATCACTAGGTCTAAGAGTTTTATAGTTGCAACTTTATACAATGTGGTCTTCTTAAGATGGAAAATCGCATAGCAACTTTTAAGCCATATTGACATGGTTGCTATTTATGATGAGTTACATCCAAATTACATACACATATACACATATGGAGTTGAATTAGAAGTACCTACACACATACATATAGCATAAACAAGAGTACTTAAACACATGTACTTAAAAGGGGGCACCTTGGCATGGACCAGCCAGTTACCCCACACAACATGTTTCATGACATTGGTGTTGACCCATGCCAAGTTGCCCCCTTGAGTAATTAAGCCTTGCAAAAGGGATTTATTAGGGAAAAGAACAAGAGTAAGCCATGTAGACAGGCAAAAATACAGATGAGAGCAGAACCATAGTCCAAAGAAGTGGGAGGTGTGTGCAGAGAAGGAGGAAAAGGGAGTTAGAGAATGCCGAACAGAGATTGTGTGAGAGAGAACTGGGGTGGAGATCCTTTTATCAGGACACACACACACACACACACACACACACACACACACACACACACACACACACACACACACACACACATTTGGTAAGGGCAGCAGATGATTACAGTACCAATTGCTAGGTCCCTGAGGGCACCCTATTTGAATCATCTGTAAGCTAATGCTTAGACTATACTTCGTGCTTACTCTGTTAAAATTTATCCTTCTGATATCTCCAGAATACCTCCTCCTCTCTCAGCCTTGGAAGAGCCACTTTATGACATCAATTCTTCAACGTATCCCCACCAGAATAACTCTGTTGATCAAAGATTGTGGGACAATTCTTCTGCCAGTGTAACCTCCATCATTTCCCTACTACAATTCTACACTCGGTGCTTAGAATCTAACCTGTTACACTCAATACCATATTCCCCTCAAAATAGACAGAGCTTAAAACTTTGAGAATCCCTTAAAAAGGTATTCACAAGCTCATTCACTTTGCCTACAACACTCCTACCTTGAATGTCACAAAGTTTGATGGATCTACCTGCCTATTCCTGGAATTAAGGCAGCTATCCTTTCTATATACCCAATTGTCAGTAACTTCTAGTTGGTAACTCTCTGAAATTCACTTATCTGTCTCTCTCACTTTACTATACTAGACCTCAAGGAAACTTTCTCAACTATTGTATTCAGAATCACATAGCCTTTGCTTTCACAGAGGAAGATCCTGAAATTGGTATAGCATCCCTGTTTTGGGTAATTTAATCACACAGTGAACACTGAGATTGTGTTATTTGCTTAAAAAAATTGCTTCTAAATGAGATGTTGTTTAGCCTTTAGCATATACATTCAATCCCCCTGCCCAAAATAAAGATATACCCTTAGTTCACACTTTTAATTCCAAACAATGAAAGAAAAGTTCATTTGCAAAAGCATGCACCAGTTTTTGAAATTTATTTCTAATTGTGTGGCAAGCAAAGAGATGATTCAGAGAACAATTTGATGGAATATGATATGCCCAACTATCTTGAGAATAAAGAAGAAATGAAAGATACTTAAAGGAGCAATGGACAGAGAGATACAGAAGGAAGTAGGTATAGTGGGGCACTTATAGAGAGGTATTTTGCAGAGGAACAAAAAGGTAGATACCTGTGAAAGTAGAATGGGACAGAAAAAGAGAATGCACCAGAAGATTATAATATATTTCTGAAATTAGTATGAGGGCAAGCAGAATGATATGTCATAAGAGAGAGGCCAGTTTGAATCAGCCAGCTTAAAAAGGATTTTGAGCCAGAACAGCTGACTTAAACAAACCAACAGAGCTCAGAGAATTCAAAAGAATAAGCTTCTTCAACAGAAAATCTCAGAGACTGAAAACATTCTAGCCTTAGATAAGATTAAGGAGGAACAAAATATGAACAGCAGGAAATACAGGGAAAAAGAGTAGAGCAGAGATTGAATGAAAGCCCATCAAGATACTGTACTGCCACACATGGGGATCCATCCCATATGCAGCCACCAAACCCAGTCACTATTCCTGAAACCAAGAATTGCTTGTTAACAGGACCCTGATAAGGATGTCTCCTGAGAGGCTCTGCCAGAGCGTTATTGATGCAGATGATGATGCTCACAGTCAACTATTGGACTGAGAACAGAGTCCCCAGTGGTGGAGTTAGAGAAAGGACTTAAGAGCTGAAGTAGTTTGCAACCCCATAGGAAGAGCAAAAATATCAATCAACCAGACACCCCAGAGCTCCCAGGGTCTAAACCATCAACCAAAGAGTACACGTGGAGGAACCCATGGCTTTAGCCACATATGTGGCAAAGGACAGCACTGTCTGACATCAATAGGAGGAGAAGCCTTTGGCGCTGTGAAGATTCAATTCCCCAGTGTAGGGAAATGCCTGTATGTTGAGGTGTCAGTGGTTGAATGGGAGAGGGGGAAATAGGATACTATTTGAAATGTAAATACAGAAAATATCCCATAAATAGAAATGAAAAAATTGTATGGTGGATAGTAGCTTTCAGGCATAGACCTACATTAGCAGACTGCAGCAGTAAGCTTCAGAGATTACAATTTCATCAGGCAAATGAATGTTAATTTTACATATCCCTGCTTACTCGGACTGTCCTTCCCCAGAGGTTCTAAGACAGCCCCTGTTTTTGTTTTTGGTTTGTTTTTGCTTTTGTTTTTTAAGGCAGGCTCTAGCCATTAATCTCATGTCCCTTGACCTGATCTCTGGGTGGTTGATTCAATATGTAAATGGTTTTCAATTCCACATCCCTAATTCTTGCTCTAATAACAACATATTTTCAGTAATATGTCAAGTATCTTGACTTTTAAGTAAAGAGTAGATACAGAGTCACCCCTTCTGAAGTTCAAGTAAAGCATCTAGGCTTTCTAATATCCAATAAACTTGAACTCTCTGTTAACTTAAAATAGTATCTAGAGTCTTTACACCTCTAACCACCAAGAAAGATTTTTCTCCTCCCTTGTCCTGGTGGAAAACCTTAAAACCTGGATTCCTAACTTTTTGCTCATCCCCTATACGAAATCAGCTAAAGTCCCCTCCCCCAAACTGAGCCTTTATACCCACTTAATCTTGTTATACTTTCTTTCTCTCACTTTGACACATCCCTGGTTTTTCTTTTCCTGGTTTGAACAATCCTTTACTCTATACGCTACTGCGAAATAGGTAATAGAATTGCTGGAGCAAATGAGAGGACCCACCCTTGCCTCTGTTAACTCCCTTTCTACCCAGCTAGATACAAGAGTTTCAGGACATAAGCTTTGCTGACAAGTACTAGCTGCAGCCTTCCTACTGGCCCTGGAAGCTTCTGATCTTAGTTTTGTTTGATTGTTCTCTTTGTTTTCACCACACTGGCTTAAGTAATTCCTATCACATAGAAGTTACTTCACTATGTCCCCTTCTAATGTTCATTTTCTTCACATTATCTTGCTCAGAAACCCCAATATTTCAGTTTGTTTCTGCTCTCTACTCAACTTTGTTACTCCTCTTCTCAAGAATAAATGATGAAATCCTGGGCAAATCATACCAAGCCAGCAAAGGTCTCACTTGAGAGGCTTTATTAAAAGAGGAGCCTCTGAGGGGTGTGAAGGGGAAGATATGAAGAAGAGAAAGAACTATGGCTCTGTGAATCAGAATATCCATTTTTTATTCAGGCTGTGATTCAGAAGAGGCATGTGAAGAGGAGTGCGCAAAGGGTGCCATGGCAACAGACACAGGAGAAGTGCTACTGTCTACAAGTGACATTTTCAATGGGTCTGGGAGCTGGCTGAAAATAGCTTCTGGCTGTCCAGAGTTGCACCTAATGCTAACAGCTACACTCACCATTTCTGCTTAGCAGCACTTCCGTCTCTCATCTAATGAAATGACAATTTTCTTTATCCCCACTGCTACCTCCTGAGTAAACTCGGTTCATAGATATTATTCCTCTATGCCGCATCTACTGCCAATGGGCCTGTAATCTTAAATACCTTAAGACTTCTATTTTCCTAAATAGGTAGCAGTAAGCCACTGCTGGTGTCACCACGCTCCTTCTCATGATGAAGTTTTGGGAAATGGCTTTGCTGAAAAAGCTACTAAGGAGGCAAGTCATTATTTCTATATTCATATTCTACAGCATCATATTTTATTTGTCAGGAGAGAAGTTTTCTCATACCCAAAGGTAAATCTGTTACAACTGGTCATCAAATCTTAAAGATACTTGAAACTTCTTATCATCCCAAGCAGGTGCCATTTAAGACTCTACTTAACCCTGCTACTTTTCTGCCCAAGACTACCGTCCCCCAACTCCTGTCTAGAAGCACTTGAAACACTTATCCACCGAAATCCACCATTTTCTATTTCCCTTGTGTCACATCACAACTATACTAGGTATATACATGGAAGCTCACTGGCTCCTAGTGGGCTCTGCCCTAGTCACACACTGAATTACAATATTTCTACCCATCTCCTTCTCTTCTCTTTCTGGGCCCTTTGAGACTAATTCCTCCCTAATATGAGTTTCCACAACACTGTGTCCAAGCTCTGAGATCTGTCTTGAGTCTTCAGGGTTGCTTTCTTATACAGAACAAGTAATATCTCCCTAACTTATATGCAGTCTTTCCTGACAGCTAGTCACATACCTTCTCATATTGGCGTACAACCTCTCCCTCTAATTTTTTCAACCCCCTTACTCCCACCCAGTGTTCATGTCCTCCTAAGTGTATCATCCAGGAATTATTCACTTGCACTGTAATCTTCCCACATGGGGCTTATGACCCCTAATTCCTTTAAGCCACACAATTTCTGGGATAGTTTTCCTGGCTAGGACTGAGAGATATTTAATAAATGTCACTCATAGTCAAAAGCACTAGTACACTAATAGTACATAGTATCTTCTTACTATGTTATATAATTTCTTAAGATTTGTAGAAACCTTCCCCATTACAGTTTAGACTGCATAAGTGGTTTATTCCCACCTCATGAAAATCTTACTCAGATTTAAACTTCTTAGGTCCCTACAATCAGATAATGTCTCTGTGTTCATTTCTAAATTTACTGTGTCTCATAAGTACTATGGTGTGCACATTCCCTATGTAACAAAATACTCACAAAAGGTAGAAAGATCTAATGAACAGACTTAATAAGTAAGACTCATATATCAAGTTTCACCTGTGCCAGCTTTTGTCTAAATGCCATATTGAGAAAAGGAATTTCCTGGAAAAAGTAATTCTACCCTATATTGATAATAAATGATAAAGGGCAACAACTCAAAATGGGCTCTTGACCCCTTATCTGATAAGCCCAGCTCCTAGGCTGAAGCTCAAATTCTCTTCCTCAGAATAGGTTTCTTTCTTCCCTTTCAGCTGGGACTCTTCTTGTTCTCCCAATCTCCTGACAACAGTACCATGACAATACTAGAAATTCCAGATATTTGGCAGCAAAAATAGTACGTTTCTTGGCTGTATATTCTGTCTAGCCTCTGGAAGTCTTTCTTTCATCTCTCTAACTTTGACCCCCCAAGCAACCTGTTTTTGAAATTGTGGAAAGCAACAGCCTAACTTCAATATAAGTGACAACTCCAAATAGCTTTGTCTTTTCCAAGACCAAACAATCCCAGCCTATACTGACAATCCTTCTTGGGGCAGGTGCCCACATTGGAATAGTAGGTACCATTTTTGTTATGCAGTGAGTGGCATATAACCTCAAGAAGTCTCCTAATGCCTCATGCAAGATATGGTAACCTTCACCATTTGGGATACCTGGAATAAAATATGGGCCTGAACAGCTTTGAGAAAGATCTTCACCTGTATGTTGAGGGCTAATCTGTGAAGCTAAGGATAGTATAATTTTTAGATCTTTTGAAGAGGAACAGTTACCCTTATAGATGATATAGTAAAGACCTTCAACAGTCTGAAAGCAGCAGACTGTGAGAGCCTTAGTTTGTTTGCTTATTTGTTCTTTGAAAGAGGATTTCTTTGTATAAACCTGACCGCCCTAGAACACACTCTGGCTTAATCCTGTCTTTGGGAAGACTGTTCAATATTAATTGCTGAGTCTTCTTAAAATATTTGGTAATATTGGGCCACTTGATATAACCTCATGCTTCCTTTGTGTTCCTATGTAAGAGTTGCTGATGGTAGCTATCCCCCACACTCATGTAACCCTACACTCTACGTTCTAAAACCTCAAAACCATTTTCTCAGCTTCACCGCTGTTAATCCTTGGATTTGTGGGAAAATTTACTGAATTTATGGCTGTCCAAATTAAATCAAGCTGTATCTGAGTGAATTTTAGGATGGCCAGCTGGCTGTATCCCCTAATTCAGGGTGTGGAGCAGCCTCTACTGTCTTTTAAAAGTTATTTATATAGTGGAAATAAGTGGGATAAAGTGAGAATGTTGATAATTCATTGTTAAAATAATACAAAGAGAAGAGGAGGGACCAAGGCAAGGATTTGCATCAAGTGAATGGAGGTTAACAAGGAGTTTGTATAAGACTAGAAACTTACTCTTGATTACAAATAGAGGCCTTATCAGGGACTTGACAAAGAACAAGAATCTATCTCTAAGCTAGACTTTAGCACTAAGAAAATTGTTTTAACTGTAAACAGAACTCTCATTCTATAAGGCATGTTTTCTGGTTTTGGTCTTATTTCAAATTGTGAGATATTTGTTCTAGTCTTCTTTCAACATCAGCTCCAGTGTCTTCTCAATCTCTGGAAATAGACAGTGAATTCTACTTGAATTCTCAGTCCTGCTCTTTATCAGCACAAGCTAATATATCAATTTCAGGAAATTTATGAGCTGCAAAAAAATCTCACTTTTGGTGCCAATTCTATTTTACCAAGCACCTTCCCTTTCTGCAATTAGCAGATTGAGAGCCCTTCAATGCTGTAAGATAATTGAATTCAGGGTAAGGAGCTGATTTTTGGATAATTGTAGAGCCAAAATCAATTCCTAGATGGTATCTGGTATCTGAGTGAATATTGCTAAGATTGATATAGGCTGTGTAGCAAGCCATCATAACCAAACGTTTAGCAGGTACCGATTCTGCAAGAAGAATTGAACGACCAGGCAAAGCATTATAGCCCATCCATCCTTTGTGAGGCTTGGAGTTCATTTGTCTCATTCTCAAAGAAGAATACCATGACTATGTAAACCTACCTGCTCAGGTAGAAGAAAGAATAAAAGACTTACACAAGTTGGAAGAAAGCCTTTATCACCTAGGGACCAACTATATTGATGAACACCCTGTTTTGTCTCTTTAGGACTACTGGGTTTTACAATTCCTTAACCTACTGATTTCTGTGTTTCTCCTAATCATGAACGTGCCATGCCTTTTGGTGTACTTTTAGGCAGGAATGAAAAAACAAATCCTTCTAATGGAATTTCCATAGTCCTCTACCATTGCTTACTAGCCTGAGCCTCTCCATCTCATACTATTTCAAATCAGCGAACCCTAAGTATTCCATCCTTGCAAACTGTTGCAGTGCTGCCTGCCCTTCCCTAGATTTTCAGGATCCTGTAGAGCTAGGACTATTGTATTTCTTAAAAAGGCAAAAAATATGATTGATAGGTCACAGGAGGGTGAGGAAGGAAGGGTGGTACATGCCCCACTGTGGCATCCTTTACCCATAAGGTATGAGCCATACAGCTGGTATAGTACAGAATATTGCTTACTTGGGGACATGGGAAGGGAGAGGAGTCAAAAAGGGAGTAGAGGCAGAGAAAGACACACACACACACTCACACACACTCACACACACACACACACACACACACACACATACACACAGAGGGAGAGAGAGAGACAGAGACAGAGACACAGAGAGAGACAGAAAGACAGAGAAACAGAGACAAAGAGACAGAGGAGGAGAGGCCTCCGAGGGACACATGGAGAGAAAGGAGGCAGGGGCAAATGGAGAAATGAAGAAAAAAATCAGCGAGAGAAGAGATTCAGAGAAGTGGTAAGGAAGGGGGAAGAATGAAGTTTCAAACAATCCCTCTTATAGCAAGCAAGGCCTACCACACTATTGTTGGTAACTCTTGGGCAGAGCATAGAAGAAATGCTAACATAATGTAATTTTGCTTTAATTTAAAAACTAGAAAGAGGTAATGGTGAAACAGAAAGTGAGTTGTAGTAATCTTTAGCTACTTCCTGTTGACTTTGGGGTAACGTGTCTCTGAGAAACCTAGGAAGATGGGGATGGAGATGTTAGTAGAATCTTAGGAAAGTTGACTACTTTCTTGCTGTCCAGCATATGTGTAACCATCTGTGGGTAGAAGAACCAGGTCCAATAGAAGCATCTGTGTCTGTGACAGCAGGCTGGAAAATTTGTGGTTTGCTTGTCTAGAGCTATCCTGGATATAGATTTTGAGTAAAGACTTGGTCTTCATAAGATTCTGAAGATATATATATATATATATATATATATATATATATATATATATATATATATATATATATATGGTAGAGAATTATATATGAGGTAGAAAATTGAGTTAGCATGATTGAGAAAAATTTTTTTCTTAGGTGTACATTTGAAACCCTTAGTTCTTGATGGTTGAGGTGAGGGGAGTCCCAATCTCAGGAAACAAGAGAGGAAATATGACCCTCTGGAATATGTAACAGGTAGAAACTACTGATTGTCAGATGTACTTGTTGGGACAGAGTCTATTTGGTTCCTGAAATGTAGACCTGATTGGGTTTCTTGTAGCTTATGAGTTTACAAAAGAGATGATGTTAACAATATAAACCATCTTTAGGTGACCTTAGAGAAGAAATGAAAAACCTCCCATGGAGCAGAAGGAGAAGGAAAGCATTTTTTCTGTCTATGAGACTGAATATTTTACACACACACACACACACACACACACACACACACATATATATACATATATATGTATATATGCACATAATTATATATTATATGCATATAATGAGAAACATTTTAAATTTACATTTAGAAGAAAATTAAAGGAAATTAAATTTGATCTTGTGAATATGATAGTTGATCATATTGTCAGCATATGAAACACATTGTCTATAGTTAAAAGGCAACCAAAGGAAACTTATATTTGTAAGTATAATAGCTGACAGTATAGATTTAGCATGAGAAACATGGTAATTCTATAGTAAAATGATAACCAAAAGAAACTTATTTGTATAGTAGCTGAGAGTATAGATGAGTGTTAATGGTGATGTATCTGTGTGTCAAACTGACAAAGGGTCAATTGTACTGGCTGGGTTTGTGTGTCAACTTTACACAAGTGGAAATTATCACAGAGAAAGGACCCTTCCTTGAGGAAATGCCTCCATTACAGATACAGCTATAAAACATTGCTCATTGTGGGTGGTAATCCTGGATTCTATAAGTAATTAAGCTGAGCAAGCCAAAGGAACCAAGCCAGTAAGCAACATCTATTCCTGGCTTCTGCATTAGTTCCTACCTCCAGGTACCTCCACTGTGTATGTTCTAGTCCTGACTTCCTTTGGTGATAAGCAGCAACCTGCAAGTGTAAGTATAAGCTGAATAAACCCTGTCCTCCCCAACTTGCTTCTTAGTAATGGTGTTTATGCAGGAGTAGAAAATCTGACTAAGAAAAAGACCTTCAGGGATTACACACAGGATTTGGGTGTCTTTATCTGTAATAATAAGCTTAATTTAGCAGATTTCTAAAAAGATTGAGAGCCACTGTAAGAAAAGAAGAAGGAAAAAAAAAGAATATCTAAGTTAAACAATCTGTGTTTGTTTTTAAAAATATGTTCTAGAATGTATCTAGGGAAAAAAAGAATGTATTATAACTTATTAGCAGGAATGACAGTAGCAAAATAAAGCTAAACCTATCTTTAAGCCAATGATTTTTAACTCTTTTAAATCATTAAATTAGTAGTAAAAATCATTATTTATCACAGCAGGAAATAAAAAAACACCCTTATGTTAATTGAAGATTACATCAGACTGCTCTAAAGTGGGGAGGCAGTGAGATGAGCAGTAAGTGCCCATAACAAAGATGAGGAATAGTTCTGAAACTGCTTTTAAACAAGATGGCACAGAAGCTTCAATCAGCCATAGAATGGCTCCTAGCTATCATGGTGCTAAAGAGATAGCTGTAACTGTGGGGGAAAAGTCATGTTAGACTAGAACAGCAGAATGTTGTGTATCTTATATTAGAATGGCAGATGTGTGGCGGAGACAAACATTTAAAGACAAATCCAAGCTGCACGGTGTGTGGGGTACACAGTAAGGCTTGGTGGGAAGGGGACTCCTGCAGGGGCAATGGGAGTGCAGAAGTACCTCTTTTGAACAGCCTGACATGTGTTGTCCCTGCTTGAGCTCCAGACAGGCACTGGGGCTGCCCTGGGATCAGGTCAGGCAGAAAGCAAGAGAGTGAGGGAGAAGGGCAGAAAGTGGAAAATGGGGGAATAAAGTAGTTGGAAGCAAAGGTGGGGAAAAGCACAAAGAGAAATCTTTCTATTTTTCTTTTTGTATTGCTGGCAAGAATTGTAGATGTTTTCATTTTAAAGCACCATTAAGCTGCCATGTAGAGTTGTTTCTTGTGGGTATGATGACCAAATTTAGCCTGTGAATTTTAAAGCCTTTAAGACCAAGAGGCATCCCAGTAGAAAGCTTAGAAGTAGCAGAGAAGACCTTTCCTTTTTGGGTTAGAATTGAATTTATTAATATTTCCTTACCATTTTCCTGTGATTAAATTAATAACTGGAAATTATAACCAAGCCAGATCATCACAGTGTCATAGGAGAAAGTGGGGAGCGGGGGGGTGATCTCAGGCCAGTGCCTGAGCAATGACCAGGAGAAGGGTTAATTTAGGCCTAGGATTTCACAGCATGGAAAATGAAACTGCTTCTAGGAGAGAAAAAAACTCACACAATGGAAAATGTCCTAAAAAAAGGAGTTAGTGAGATGCACAATCATGACTGTGAATACTTCCATATTCAAGGAAATCAAAGAGGGGTTGCAAGCTCAGGGAACCCTCCCTTGGCATCAGGGGCCATGTGTTAGTTATGATTTTACTGCTATAAACAGACACTATGACCAAGGCAAGTTGTATAAAGGACAGCATACATTTGGGGCTGGCTGACAGGTTCAAAGATTCAATCCATTAACGTCAAGGTGGGAGCATGGCAGCATCTAGGAAGGCATGGTGCAGGCAGAGCTGAGAGTTCTACATCTTCCTCTGAAGGTTGATCGTGGAAGACTAACTTCCAGGAAGCTAGGGTGTGGGTCTTAAGCCCAATTCCTACAAGGCCACACCTCCTAATATTGCCAATCCCTGGGCCAAGCTTAACTGTGCAAGGGAAGCTTACCTATTTGCCTGTGTTTGGGTGAAGAATTCTAGAAATTCAATGGCTGGAAAATCCATGTGACAGCAGACAACATGAACCTGTAAGTTTCTAAATTCTGTTCTCATAACAGAATTGTGTATTTTATAAATAGGCCAAGATATGTTTGATAGGGCATGGTATGGTGAGGTGGGAAGGGTGACATGATTGGCCCATGTGAAGCATCCCTTCTCTGAGGTAACAGCCACATGATGGGTTTAGTATAGAAAGGAGTTTGTTTAGGGACATGAGAAGGGTAGTTGAGATGGGAATAGAGACAGTTGAGATGGGAATAGATAGGAGGAGAAGTCAGTCGGAGGCATGTAGAAAGAATGTGGCCAGGAAGAGAAATGAGTAAGAGAATGGGAATACAGGGTGAGGAGAGACCAAACTGTCCCCCTTATAGCATGCCGGGACTACCTGGCTGTTGGCAGGTAACATTTGGGCAGAGCTTAGAATGTTAACAAGGACAACAAGTAGAACAACATAGTATTCCTGGCCTTAGCCAAAATTACAACCCCGCCTACCCGCATGTTTCTTTGGAAGCATAAAATAATCAGAGAAAACATCATGTCCCTCATTATCACTTATTATCTACAAAAGATTGAAATGTATGGTCCCAAGAAATCTTTTTTTCTCAATATATGCCTTTTGGACAATAGCCAGAATCACATTAGAGACTTAAAGAATGGTTTCTACCTGTAAAAAAGAAGCATGCTCATCCACAAGTAGACCAAGCACCTCAACATACAATTGGATGCCATAATTTTTATGAATGATAAAGTCGAAAATAGCTTTGAACACATTGGTACAGGTGTTCTATCCTGAACAGAGCACAAATAGCTCAGGAAAAAGATCAACAATTAATAAACAAAATATGAAGCCAAAAAGATTCTGTAAAACAAACAAACAAACAAAAAAAAAACCCCACCATCAGTTGAACAAAATAGAAGCCTATAGATTAGGAAAACAATCTTAACCAGTCCAACATGTGACAGACGACTATTATCCAAAATAAATGAATAACTCAAAATGATAGAAATCAGCAAAACAAACAAACCAATTATAAATTACTGTACACAGATAAACAGAGAATTCTCAACAGATCAATGTCTAGTTGTTGAGAAGCACTTAAAAAATATTCAATGTCCTTAGTCAACAAGGAAATGTAAATCAAAATTACTCTGAGATTTCATGTTTTACACAATAGAATGACTGAGATCATAAACTCAAGTGACACTACCTCTTGCCAAGGATGTAGAGCAAGGGGAACACCCCACCATTACTGGTAGGATGCAAAAGTGTACAACCATTCTGGAAATCAATTTGGAGATTTCTGAGAAATTAAGAATAATTCTACCTCAAGACCCAACTATACTGTTATTGGGCATATACTCAAAAATCCTCCACAATACCACATGTACATTATCGCAAACATGTTTATACAAGTTTCTTTCATAATAGCCAGGAATTGAAAACAATCCAAGTGCCCATCAGCTGAAGAATGGATAAAAAATTGAGTTCAATTACACAATAGAAACATATTCAACAATTAAAAAACAAGATCATGAATTTTACAGGAAAATAATTGAAACTAAAGAATAACATTTTGTGTAAGGCAAAAGATACTCAAATGACATGCATGACTCACTCATTATTGGACATAAGCTTAGGCTTGCAGAGACAGGATGAAAGGTTATGCAATGGGTTATGGTGGTTTGCATATTTGCAATGTAATATTCTCAGTCCATGGAATGGCACTATGGGAGAATGTGGCCTGGTTGGAGTGGATGTGTCACTGTGGGGGTGGGCTTTGTCCTAGCTTATGGAAAGTAGTTCAAGTATTAAAGGGACACTAGGAAGTGAAATGAAGCTGAATGCTATGTTCTAGAAGATGACAGATTAATGGATTTGGGAACAAAATCTTACCCAAGGCTTAGATAAAGACATGCTAATAACAGCCTTTATTCTCAGGAAGCAAAGATAAGCAGATCTCTGAGTTTAAGGCTAGCCTAGAATAGAGCAAGTTCTAAGTGAAGAAAAACTTAAATCTAGGCTTGGTGAACCATACCTTTACTCCCAGTGCTTAGAAGACAGGCATGCATATCTCTGAGTTTAAAATCAGTCTACTGAGCGTGTTCCAGGACAGCCAATCTTAGGCAGGAAAGCATAAAGCTCATGATAATATAATAGAGAAAGTGGGCATGTTACAGCCCAAGAAAGCAGCAGAACTCCATAGTTTTGGCCCTGTGACTCTGTCTTTAGAATCCAGAATAGAAAGAGATACTGGGACAATTTATGCTGGCTAGTTGGAGCTAAGAAATTAGTGGTGATTAAGAAGAGACCAGCATCACTGAGGTGAAATCTGGGAAGTGTTTTCTGAGAGTACAAAAGAAGCTGTGCTCCAGAGATATCCAAGGTTGTACCTTATGCTGCAGCTGTAATTAGTAATGTGTAAGAGTCACCCAGTTGTTACTGGTTTTGAAGACATGAAGGGGTCGTGAAGATCAACTGAGGCTTGGCAATGTGAGAGGCTGTGGAAGGCCATTGGTGAAGTTGCAGCCTCAGCTGAGAGTAAAGTCATCATGGAACAGAATTCAGGCTTGGCACCATGAAGAGAGCTTATGAAAGGCTATTGGTGAAGCATAGTTGCAGAAGAAGACCCCAGTATACTGGACATGTCAGTATCATGGGTCCATCACTCAGAACAGCAGCAGCAGTAGTGCAGTGGATCACCCTGAGATTAGAGTGTACAGAGTGTACAGAGGGCAGAGCTGGAGAAGTGAAGCCAGTGTTTTGGAGGAGCCTAGATGATCATGTGTAGGTCCCAGACATTGCAAATAAGAAGGTAACATTGAAGCTGCCTTGGAGACCCCAAAACATTTAAGATGCCAAAGGCATAGGGTTGCTGCTAATAGGGAAAAGGAAAAGCAGCCCAGGAAAAGAAGTTTGTTGCAGTCAACTAAAAATGAAAAAGGAATTTCAGATTTGAAGAACACTTTGACATCAACTATGGAGATGCAGAGTTTGCCCAGAGTATTTCCTATCTTGATCCAGGGATTAAAGTTAAGTGATTGGAGAGATCTCAGAAGAAACTTTGAACTTTTAACTTTTAGCCTGGTAGATACTGCTATAGACTATGGGGACTTTGAAAGTTGGACTAAATGTTTTCTTATGGCTACATAAGGTCCCATAGACTCATGTGTTTGAACAAACAAATGGGGGCCAGGGATTGTAATGAGATAGTTGTTACATGCGTGGCCCAGGCCAGTCAGTGTCACTATTAGAGGGTGTGACCCTGTTGAAGTAGGTTTAGCCTTGTTGTAGAATATGTGTAGATATGGCCTTATAGGATTAGATGTGTCATTGTGGGCATGGGATTTTTCCTGACTGCCTGGAAGTCAGTATTCTGCAAGCAGCCTTCAGATGAATATGTAGAAATCTCAAGTTCTTCCTGTACCATGCGTGCTTGGATGCTGCCATGCTCCAAGCATGGACCACACCTCTGAACCTGTAAACCAGTCCCAATTAACTGTTGTTCTTTATGAGAGTTGCCTTGGTCATGGTGTCTGTTCATAGCATTAAAGGCCTTAGATGGGTTTTCCCACGTCTTAGAAAAGAAAGAGAAGGAACTATAGGTGTAGCATTTGTGTGAAGGGTACCTGGGAGAATGGGGGTCTTCACCAAGTACGTAATGTGAATCAAACAATCAATCAGTGTAAAAAAAATATGTACTCTCCTTATTGCTGGCAAAGGTAACTCTGTCTCATTTATGTATATGTTTCCTGCCTATCAGGATATCAAGGTCTATGCTAGTGTCTAAGCTTCTTAAATCTCTACTCACAAGTAATATATCAGAGTTCTCTACTCCAGTTCACAAGTTACCCTCCTCAAGTATCTATTCCCATTAAAGCCCTTCAGGTTGAGCATTATTCATCTCTTCTCCCTGTTTTACTGTTGGTGGCTTGAAAGGAACATTTCCCTTTTTACCCACAGAACAGATTAAAACAAAGAAAAGAAATGGATAGTAACAGAAAGTCAATGGAAAGAGGGGAAGAGAAAATAAAGAGAAGAGAAAATACAGGAAAAAAAACCAAACTTGAGTAGTCTTGGTATGATAGAACAGAATTATAGATATGTTTGAAGTCATAGCCAGAGGCAGACACATCTAGAAGAGGCCGGAGTAGTCATGACTTTGATCTGAGTGTGGAAAGGAGGAGGGGAAGAAAAGGGGAGAGACAGGAATGAGGTAGAATATCCATGAGGAAAATGTAGAGAGAGGACTGGTAAGCAAAGTATCTTGCTTATGTAGAGAAGATATTCTCGGGTAAGGGCAATGATCAAGTTACATGACCTTGCCCCCATATGCTTGGTCTAGAGATTTCAGGGTAGAGTTAGTAGTATGCCAGCTTTATCTTGTAATTGGTAGGTACTGAGAAATATTGGTAGAAACTGAAGGCAGATCCACTTTATTGTTAAATAAGCACTTCAGCTGCTTGTCTTGAATTTAAAATTTACAGGGGTTATATTGATTTCTTTACTGTAATTACTTCATTCACAGAGCTTAAAAAAATCAATACTTGAGAATTTCCTTATTCCAGAGAAAAAGAAATAACAAAACTGCATCAGAGGTCAGTGACCTCCCAGACTTCAAGAACTGCCAGATATTTAACTAACAGCATCAAAACTACAGTGACTTTTTTGGAAGAGGAACTAGAGAGAAGGGAAGAGCTGGAAGAATGGATGAAAGTGTATATTCTAACTCTTTAAGCTAAAAAGCTGTTATTTTGGGGCAACCATCTGTAATAGCTTGGCAATAGGTGTCTATGCTTGGCTTCTGAATTGTTCACATGTTCTCATTAAATAACAGGAAGTGTCAGAAGATTCTCACGTTATCATCCACATTCTATTTTATCTTGTTATGTAATTAGCCATAGTTGAATGTGGCTTCCTCACCAGAGGAGATGTAGTATTTAGGCTAAAGAATTCTATTGAAGATTGGTTCTATTAATCGAGATATGAAATGGCCATCATTCCTTCTGGATAAGCAGCATATTGCAGTTTTGTGTCAGAGCCCACATAACATAGTAAGTAGTTAATTACCAATGTTCTATTAGTTAGCCTAAGAAACTTGGGGAAATGCAATGTTTGTTCTTAGATGGAGGTGTTGATATTGCTTCTAATTATTTTTCCTAAAATATTTTTTAAAAAATCTTTCTTTTATTCTTCAGATTAAAATAGAATTTAATTTTTGTCCTTCCCTTTCTTCCCTTGATCTTTCTATGGATATCTTTATTCTTTTGCAAATTCATGTTTTTTCTCTTTAATTTTCTTACATAAATATATGAGTATAGATATACATATTTATTTTTAAGGATAAAATAATACCTTCTTAATATTAAATTGTAAACCAAGGGAAAATGGCTGAGTTGCCTATTTAACATGTCAAACCAAACCTGGCCACCAGCGTTTTTCATCATTTCCCAGTCACTACTTGATACAGGTACTACCAGCTTATACATCCTATACTGTACCCTGTACTCTCTAGACCAGACATATTGGAACTCTTCAATATTTTGTTAGACAGTGCTTTCAAGAGTCAGAAACTTATTAAATGTTTACCATACATTAAGGGGATTTACTGTAATGACATATAATCTGCAGTCCACCTAACCCAACAATGGGAATCTGTGAAGAGAAGTCCAAGAATCTAGTAGTTGCTCAGTCCTACAAGATTAGTTGTTTCCATTGGTAGTCTGTATAAACTTGAAAATATGTATATATATCAAAAGGTATGCTGGAAAAAAGGAACAAACAGTCGAGGAAGAGAGGGTGTTCCCTCTTCCACTGTACTTAATGTAAGCCTCCAGCAGAAGTTATGTCCCAGATTAAAGTTGTGTGCCATCACACCTGGATTTGTAGCTAGCTGTTTCCCAGACAGGCCTTGATCTGTTGGCCTTGATCTCCTGAAATTAAATGCATGTATTACCTTGCATGAGCTTAAAATTAGCTTGGTCACTATGCCTCGAGACATGGATTAAAAGCAAATAGCACCCCATCTCAAGATCCTTTTCAGTAGCCTGTGTCCTCCAGGCTCAAGGTCTGGGTGACAGGTATGCCTGCCATTTCCGGACAGTAGTTCATTCCAGATGCAGTCAAGTTCACAACCAGGTATATCCAACACACATATATAATACAACCATTTTGCTTACCCTTTCTTTTTGTATCTTTGAGCCACACCATTTCTATTTTCTCCTGCTCTCTGACATGTTCCACCTCAGTCAAGTCATGTCCATTTGGGACTTTCCCAGATGTCTCTGTACCTTCCTCTACGTATGTTCTTCCTTTGCTCTACAAAAAATATTATTCTCCATCATACCAAGAAACAGTTCTTGTAAATTTTCCCCTTGATCTGGTGCCAAAAACATTGGTGTATAATGGGAACCTCAGCTCTCAGAACCAAGTTGCTGGCCTGACTCTGCTAAAGTATATAAGGATCATTTGTTCCTGTCAGCTTTCACTAGCTATGACGTTTGATTGGAAATTCTACCTCTTTAGCTCCTTCCTCCCTCAACTTTCTCTAACAATACATCTTTTCTTGTCCACTCAGTAAGTGTCCTCTGTCTTCATTATTCCCTTCTGAGCTCCACCACAAGGACAATTCTACTTACCAAGACACAAATATCCAGCTGTTTTCTTTCTTTTTCCTATGCTCTCCCTTTCATGCCCACTAAACTGTATTCTTTCCCATACTTAGAAGGCATGCCCTTTACTTTCCTTTGTATTTATTATTGACTTAGACTGTTTACTTTTATTCTCACACATACATATGACATTTAAGGCTGACCATGTCATGTTGGAAAATCAATTAGCATAAACCCCCTTGTGGGCAAATAGCCCTCATTTGCTCACTGTTCTTTAAATGTTTGTAATATTGTATTGTGTTTGAGGTCTTTTAATTTTTCTAGGTACTCATAAAATTTTCATTTGTATTTTTCATCTCTAGCTCATGTTTGGAAATCATATGGAGACTATGGATATTTCTGTTATTTTTATGAGACACAGTCTTACAGCACACAGCCTGATCCCTTATCACAGTTTTTCTTCTCAGTGTTCCACAATGACTTCAGATGTTGAAGTACAGCAGTTGTTTTGTAGAATTATGCAAATCCTGTAATCCACAATGTATTTTGATTTGTTGCTATATTTTTGTTTGTTTTCTTTTGTTTGTTTGTTTGTTTTGTTTCATTGTGCTTTGCTTTGTCAGATACTTTTTGGCCCATTGAAGAAAGATTTTCAGCTCAGACTCCCCCCGCCCAAAATTCTGTGATTTTCATAGGTTTATCTATACAATTGCTAGAATTTATTTCAGGTATTTTTTCTTTTTTCTTTTTTTTTTTTTTTCCGAGCTGGGGACCATACTCAGGTCTTGTGCTTGTTGGCAAACTCTACCACTGAGCTAAATCCCCAACCCCTATTTCAGGTATTTTTAAGAAGATAGTTAATAATATCATTACTCTGGAGATTTAGACATCATTATTTTATACTTCTTAAAGTATTAAAATTTGCCTTCAGGTTTCCTTCTTTGCCTGGAGCTGACAGGGTTCCATAGCTCACTGTACTCAAATCCTGTGAGGGAGGGAGTTGGTCTCTCAGAAGTGCATTCAATCCTGAGAGATCAGGGGTGACTAACACTTCAGCTCACATTCCTGGCCCAAGAGGGACCTTCCTGGAGCCCACAGGACAGAGTAACGTAGGAGCAGTCAGGGACAGGATCCTGCCAGAATTGCAGCCAGAATTGAAAGCCAGGTGCCAGGAGCTCTGACATACTAGAGAGAGAAGGGAGACACTCCTTCTGCAATGAGGAACCTGACTAGAGTCCTCAGGACAAAGGAACCCAGGATCAGTCTAGCACAGGATTCTTCTGGTTTCCACCTGCACCTGGAGCTAACCCAGTCCCACAACTCTCTGTATGCAAATCCTCTGGGAGGAGTGAGCTGGGCTCTCAGAAGTGGGAAAATTCTGAGTGTTCAGGGAGACCACTTCTCACATTCCTGGCCCAAGAGGAACCTGCTAAGAGGCCTTTGGACACAAGAACCTAGTAGCAGTCAAGGACAAAACCCTTTTAGTCTCTAACTGTGCCAAGAGCTGAAAGCCAGTTGCCAGGAGCACTGACACATCTGAGAGCAGAAGTAATAATGCAACTTCTGCTCTTAGGAACTTACCTGGAGCCCTTAGGACAAAGGAACTCAAGAACAGACTGGGACAGAATTCTTCCAATTTGGGGAGCTGAACTGGTACCACAGCTCTCTTTACCCAGATTCCTTGAGGATCTGAGTAGGACTCTCAGAATTGCAGAAAAATCCTGAGAGCAGAGGGGAAAACATCACTTCTGTCCACATTCTGCCAAAGAGGAACCTGCCTAAAGCACTCTAAATACAGAAACTGAGGAGCACTCTGGCACAGGATCCTTCCTTTCTGTGTATTTGTGTCAGTGCCCAGGGCTGACCCTGTGACACAGCTCTCTGTAGCAAGATCCCTCTGGGAGAAAGCCAGGGTCCAGGAGTGCTGACACAAAGGTTTACATGAGTGTCTAGCCACTGTAAGAGCTAACATAAGAGAAAACCAGGTGTCAAGAGGCAAGCACAGGAACATAGGCAACAAAAATCAAGATTATTTGGCACCATCAGAGCCTACGAAAATAAATACTGGACATCAAAACACACTGGAAAAGCAAGATTTGGATTTAAAAATTACATCTCATGACAATGATAGAGGACTTTAAGGATGACATGAATAACTCAATTAAAGAAATGCAGGACATCACAGGTAAGCAAGTAGAAGCCCTTATGAAGGAAACACAAAAATACCTTAAACAATTACAAGAAAACACAACCAAACAGGTAAAGAAATTGAAAAAACCATCCAGGATCCAAAATGGAAACAGAAAAATAAAGAAACCATAAAGGGAGACCAGCATGGGGACAGAAATCCTAGGAGAGAGATCAGGAGTCATATTTGGAAGAATTCCCAACAAAGTACAAGAGATAGAAGATCTTATTATAGGTTAAGAAGAAGAGTTTTCAATGGAGAAAACATTGACACAACAGTCAAAAAATGCAAAACACAGAAAGCTCCTAACTGAAAACATCAAGGAAAGCTAGAACACAATGAAAAGAACAAATCTAAAGATAATAAGTATAGAAGAGAGAAATATTCCTATCTTGAAGGAACTGTAAATATCTCCAACAAAATTCTAGAAGAAAACTTCCCTAACCTAAAGAAAAATATATCCATAAATGCACACACAAAGCTACAGAACTCCAAATAGATTGGACCAGAAAAGAAATTCTTCCAGTCACATAATAGTTCAAACATCAAATGCACATAACAAACAAAAAATATTAAAAGCAGAAAGGGAAAAAGGTCAAATAACATATAAAGACAGACTTAACAGAATTACACCAGAATTATCAACGGAGACTGTGAAAGCCAGAAGATCCTGGGCAAATGGTGTAGAGTCACTAAAAGAATACAAATGTTAGCCCAGGCTACTATGTCCAGCAAAACTCTCAATTAACATAGGTGGAGAAACCAAGATATTCCCTGACAAAACCAAATTTACACAATATCTTTCCAGAAATCCAGTCATATAATGGATAACAGATGACAAACTCCAAGCCAAGGATGGAAAATAAACCCTTGAAAAAACAAGAAGGTAATTTTCTTGCAACAAATCCAAAAGAAAACAGCTACACAACCATGATTCTACCTCTAAGAACAAAAGTAACAGGAAACAACAATTACTATTCCTTAATATATCTTAACATCAATGAACTCAATTCCCCAATAAAAAGACATAAACTAACAGACTGGATATATAAAGAGGACCAAACATTTTGATGCATACAGGAAACATACCTCAGTGACAGAGACAGACATTATGTCAGAATAAAAGGCTGGAAAACAATGGTCCTAAGAAACAAGCCAGCATAGACATTCAAATACTGAATAAAATCGGCTTTCAACCAAAAGTTATCAAAAAACTTCATATAAATCAAAGGAAAAATCCACCAAGAGGAAATCTCAATCCTGAATATCTCTGCTCCAAATGCAAGGGCAACTTCATTAAAAAAAAAAAAACTTAAAGTTTAAAGCACACATTGCATTTCACACAATAATAGTGAGAGACTTCAACACCCCACGGTCAGCAGTGGACAAACCATGGGAATAAATTAAACAGAGACATAGAAAAACTAACAGAATTTATGAACCAAATGGAATATATATATATATATATATATATATATATAGAACATTTCATCCAAAAAAAAAAAAAAGAATATACCTTCTTCTCAGGACCTCATAGTACCTTCTCTAAAATTGAACTTATAATCAGTCACAAAGAAATCCTCAACAGATACTAGAGGATTGAAATAAGCCCATGCATCCTACCAGATCACCACGGACTAAGGATAGTCTCAACGACAGCAAAAATGACAGAAAACCCACATACATATCGAAGTTGAACGATGCTCTACTCAATGATAACATGGTCAAAGAAGAAATAAAGAAAGAAATTAAAGACATTTTAGAATTTAGTGAAAATCAATGCACCACGTACCCAACCTTTTGGGACACAATGAAAGTAGTGCTAAGAGGAAAATTCAGAGCTCTGAGTTTCTCCAAAAGGAAACTGGAGAGAGCATAAGGAAGCAGCTTGACAGTATAATGGAGTTCTAGAAGAAAAAGAAGCAAATACACTCAAGAGGAGTAGACAGCAACAGATATTCAAATACCAGTCTGAAATCAACCAAGTAGAAACAAAAAGAACTATAAAAAAAATCAACAAAAGCAGGATCTAATTCTTTGAAAAAATAATCAATAAAGATAAACCCTTAGACAGACTAATAAGAGGGCACAGAGAAACTATCCAAATTAACAAAATCAGAAATGAAAAGGAAAACATAATAACAGAAACCAAGGAAATTCAATAAATCATCAGATCCTACTACAAAAGCCAATATTCAACAAAACTGGAAAATCAGGATGAAATGGACTATTTTCTATTCAGATACGAGGTACCAAAGTTAAATCAGGAACAGATAAACCATCAAAATATTCCTGTAACTCCTAATGAAACAGAAACAATTATTTAAATTCTCTATATTAAAAAAGTAAAATCCCAGGATCAGATGGGTATAGTGAATAATTCTACCAGACCTTCCTAGAAGAACTGATACCAATGCCGTTCAAACTTTTCAACAAAATAGAAACAGAAGGAGCAAAACTCAATTCCTTCAATGAAGCCACAGTTATGCTTATAAGTAAATCACAAAAAGTCCCACCAAAGAAAGAGAACATCAGACCATATTTCTTTATGAATATCGATGCAAAAATACTTAATTAAATTCTTGCAAACATAATCTAAGAACACATCAAATAATCATACATCGTGATCAAGTAGACTTTATCCCCGGGATTCAGAGGTTGTTCAATATATGGAAATCCATCAGCATAATCCACTATATAAACAAACTCAAAGAAAAAAGGAAAGAAAACACCCCACTCTTAAGATGCGGAGAAAGCATTTGAGAAAACACAAAACTGCTTCATATTAAAAGTCTTGGAAAGATCAGGAATTCAATGCTGTTACCTAAGCATAGTAAAAGTAATATAGAGCAAACCAGTAGCCAACATCAAACTAAAAGGAGAGAAACTTAGATCAATACCGCTAAAATCAGGACATAGACAATGCTGCCCACTCACTCTCTCCCTACTCATTTAATATAGTACTCAAAGTCCTAGCCAGAGCAATCAGACACAAAAGGACGTCAAAAGGATACAAATTGGAAAGGAAGAAATCAAAATATCATTATTTACAGATGACATTCCAGGGGTCTTCCTCTATCATTTCAGTTCTTTACTAAGTTAAAAAGAGTTCAAAGCCTTTTCTCATTTCCTATTATCACAAATATAGCATGTTTCTCCCAACATAGCACGGCCTCTGTCTGTCAGTCTGAAGACAAGAGTATAGATTAATCCAATGAAGTAGCCCTATTTCCCCGGGGTTTGCTTTATTTTGACCTCTCTCATAAAGTATCTGTAATACAATCATACACATCCAACTTATAAGCATTTATTTTGATAATTGAGAACAATGGAAAGAATTCCAAACAGTTATCATCATCATCATCATCATCATCATCATCATCATCATCATCATCATCATCATCATCATTTTTATTATTAATTGAGACATTTGTTCTCTGTGTATCCTGGATGACTTGGATTGCTCTGAAGTTTAAGCTGGATTCAGGATCACAAAGAACCAATTTGTCTTTCCCTTTATCTCACATGTATTTAAATCAAAGGATTGGATTTATTTATTCATTGTGTATGTGGACTCCTGCCTCCCACCACAAGCCCAGGAACCAAATGCTCCATTTATATCTTTCATCTGCCCAGATATAGACTATAGTCATTGCTATTCACCAATCAGGTATAACTTGGCAAGCAAGGTTATCCCTTGCATCACTATGTGGAAGATTACTTGGATCTTCTTGTGGATTTTTCTTACTCTTGGTGGCAAGGATGGTTTTTGGGGGGCAGTATAGAATATTACAATGCATAGTAAAATAACAAACCTCAAAGCAGACATAGCTTCTCTTATATTATTTGAAACTTGTGTTTAGTTGTGTAACTGTCACACCCAGAATATTAGTGTCACTAATGCATTATTGGTGATATCTTAGCATGAATGTCTTGAGGATCACAGGCTTATCACTTAGTGTGGATGCTATTTTATTTCTCCATTTGAAGCAGTTGTAGCACCTTTGGATATTATAAGAGGTTTCTTGATCCTTTTCAGTTAAATCCTGCAAATACTATTTCCAAAGTAGGTGGTATATCCAGAAAATGTATTCTCTCCTCAATATCTTGGCGGTAGTCAGAGAGTTTGATGGCAAACTATGTTGATTGGGAAGTTTACTAAAGGCACTTTATTGATGATTTCATGAAATATTTTAAATGTTTCACAATGGAGTTTATTATCTTTGTTGCTCTCAGAAATCATGATCATTCCAAGTACTATAAAATGTATTCTATTAGAAAGAAAGGACTACAAACACTGAAAAAATCTGGTATGGCCAATCTGTAATGAAGTAAATCCTGCTATTAAAGTTATTCTCATCCTTTCTTTAAAAAAATATTCTATTGTTTACACATATTTACTTCTACTTGAACATATAAATGTGTTTAAGCAAAAATGAAATGTTTGTCTATATATTTTAATTGCTTTATTTTCTATATTTCCCCTCTATTCCCTTCACTATTCTTTTCTCTCCTTTCCTGAAAATAAGCTTCTTATTGTATTTCCCATTTTCATCCTAAAAGCTGTGTACTTTCCTTTCCCCTCTAGGAATATTTCCACTTTCTATGTTGCCTCTCACTGCTCTAGTTATTGTGGTTAATTCAGGTTATATATTTATATTTAAGATTTAATGCTGTGGTCCAGAGAAAGAGACATCTGGTTTCATTTGCTTTTTGAAGTATGATTTCCTCAATAGAAGTCCACATATGGGGCATCACAACATTTCATAAATTCAAAACCACAGCGTGTACTTATCATATTGTATAACTTAAATATAGTCCTACATTAGATAATCATACAGAATCAGAGCAAAGTTGGTATCAAAAGTGATCCACAAGATGATCAGACTAAAAATTGGAAATTTGTCAGTGACAAATGGGTATAAGTCTTACATATTCATGATTAAGAGAAAACATGACATATACTTGTCTTAACGCGATAATAAAGGCAAAAGGCAACCAGTTTTATCTATTACCCATATAAAACTTCTTGAGAACATAGGATATTTACTCAGGTACTACCTAGTAAAATATCAGTGAGATGTCATTGAAGTAAATGTGACAATAACATTCTAAGGAATAACATATTAATATAATATAAACTGTATCACATCATGCTGCATGATCCACTCACACTCAATCTGCAGTTATTTATATAGACAATGATACATATTTGGTACAAAAATAAAACTGAGAATATTATTGGCATGTATGAAATTGTGAGACTAGTTATCCTGAAGTTTTGTCAGAATTTGAACAACAAATCCATTCCTTTTCTTAGGTACTGAACATAGATACAGCACAATAAACAGGGAGAGCAAAATAATTTCCTGTGTCCATGGTAAAAGTACCATGATATTTTTGAACACCTTTCCTGTGATTAAGACTGTCTTGACATCAAAAACATTAATCAGCACAGGAAAATTTTTTCTGAACAGTACACAAATGGCCCTGGCTTTAAAATCCTCTACAGACAAAGGGGATCTCATAAAATTTAAAAGCTTCTGTAAGGCAAATTACACTGTTATCAGGAAAAAAGACAAACTACAGATTCAGTCGTACATCTGAATTTCAAATCAAAACACCCCTAGATTCTACCTCACACCAGTCAGAATGACTAAGAACAAAAACTCAGATGACATCAGATATTGGCAAGAATGTAGAGAAAGAGGAACACTCTTCCATTGCTGATGAGAATGCAAGCTGATACAGCTACTCTGGAAATCAGTGTGTTGACCCCTTAGAAAATTGGACATAGTACTACCTGAGAATCCCAGTACACCACTCCTGGGCACACCCCAAAAAGATGCTCCACCATTTAACAATGACACATGCCCTGCTATGTTCATAGTTGCCTTATTTATAATAGTTAGAACCTAGAAAGAACCCAGATGTCCCTCAATGAAGAAATGGATTCAGAAAATGTGGTACATTTACACAATGGAGTACTACTCAATCATTAAAAACAACGACTTCATGAAATTCACAGGCAAATAGATGGAACTAGGAAATATTATACTGATTGAGGTAAAATAGTCACAAAAGAACACACATGGTGTATATCACTGAAATATGGATATTAGGAAAGGAGATCAAAATATCCGTAATACAATTTACAGACAATAAGAAGCTCAAGAAGAAGGAAAACCGAAGTGTGAATGTTTCAATCCTAATTATAAGGGGGAAAAATAATCATAGGAGGTCAAAGGAGGAAGAGACATAGGGGGAGAGAGAATGGGGAAGGGATATATAGGGGGAGGGATAAGGTACGGGAGTAGAAAGGGGAGATGTATAGAGGATCCGGAAGTTGAAGAGAGGTATGTAGCAATAAGGTTGGGGAACTGGGAGTGGTCAATACATAATCCTAGACACCAGGAGAACAAGAGAGTCCCAGGACTGACATTAGCCGAAATACCCAACAAAGGGGAAAAAGGACCTATAGAGACCACATGCAAAAGTTAGGCATGTCCCATGGTTGAGGGATGGGTCCACCAACAATTCTTAAAATTTTAACCCAGAATTGATCATGTCTAAAGGAAATAGAAAGACAAAGTGGAGTGGAGCAGAGTCTGAAGGAAAAGCATTCCAGATACTTCCCCACCTGGGGATCTATCCCATATACAGTCACCAAAACCAGTAATTATTATTGATGCCAAGAAGTCTTAGTGACTGGAGCCAGATAGGGATATCTCCCGATAGTCTCTGTCAGAGCCTCAGGATCCAATACAGATATGGATGCTCACAGTCAACCATTGGACTGAACACAGGGATTGCAGTGAATGAGCTAGAGGAAGAATTGAAGGTGCTAACAGGATTTGCAACCCCAAAGGAGGAACTACAGTATCAACTACCAGATCCCCCAGAGCTCCCAGGGACTAAACCACGAATCAAAGAATACACATGGAGGGACCTATGGCTCCACCTGCATTTTTAGCAGAGGATAGCCTTATCTGACTTCAAGGGGAGGGGAAGCCCTTGGTACTGTGAAAGCATGATGCCCCAGCATAGAGGAATGCTTAGAGCAGTGAGGCAGGAGTGGGAGAGTAGTTGCTGAAGCACCCTCATAGAAGTAGGGGATGAGTGGGATAGAGAGTTTTCAGAGGGAAAACCAGGTATGGCAGTAACATTTTAAATGTATATAGATAAAATTATAAAAAGACAGTCCTGAACAAAATATATAAAAACTTCCATTTATGTTATGGAACTTCATGGAATATTGAATCTGTTTAAGTGGAAGGCAAAAATATCTCCATTTTTTTATGTCTGTGCATGGCCTTTATATACTGTCCTTTAAAGTTTGACATGACAGTATTCTGCTATACTTGCTGCTTTATATCTACTTGACGTAATCTACAGTCATCAGTGAAAGACATTCTCAATTGAGAAAATGTCTCCATAATATCTGACTGTAGGAAAAGCTGTAAATCCCTTTTTTAATTACTGGTTGATACGGAGTGACCAGTCTATTGTAGTAGTAAAATCCAATGGATGATGGTTCCAGACTCTATAAGAAAGCAGAGAGAGAAAG
Organism: Rattus rattus; assembly: GCF_011064425.1. Lineage (NCBI taxonomy): Eukaryota > Metazoa > Chordata > Mammalia > Rodentia > Muridae > Rattus > Rattus rattus. The sequence continues at coordinate 138,938,634 of NC_046155.1, forward strand.
CTATGACAAGCATGCCAGTAAGCAACATTTTTCCATGTCTTTCCCATCAGCTCCTGTCTTCAGGATCTTGCCCTATTTGAGTGCTTTTAACTTCCTGTATTCCCCTAAAGAACATAAGTCTGGATCTTACAAGCCTTTAAATGTTTTTCATATATATGTATATACATGTGATACTTCCTTGCATTGGAGGTTGTCATAGTGCCATATTTGTGTATGATCTAGTGTTTTGAATTTCTGCTGAAAATACTTTTGTTGCTTGTCCTAGTGTGTCTAGTTTATCTTCAACAGTTTTAAATATTTAAGAGATCCCACAGGAAAAAGGAAACCCACTGCCAATACATTGTTAAGATGGGAAGCAAAAATAGCAGATCCACAATGAAGCAGCATTTAACATACTTTATCCATTAGGATATTGGTGCCATAAGGACAGCAAACACCATAGAGAGGTAATATAAAATAATGACAGACACTTTCCAAATAAACAGATATGTTCACATGGTTGTAGCAGCAGCTTCAGCAGCAAAAGGTGTGTGTGTGTGTGTGTGTGTGTGTGTGTGTGTGTCTGTGTCTGTGTGTGTTTGTATGTGTGTATGTTAGATGTGGGAGAAGAAATGTAGGAGATATGTTTAGAGAGATGGGGAGGAGAGGGAGCGAAAAAGGAAAATATTAAACAGGAGGGTAAGTAGACAGATTTTTTCAACTTAATATAAACTCATGTAAACTAGATAAAGATTGCTTAATTTAACAAATTTTCTTCAGACTATCCTGTGGGCATGTCTATGGGGCATTTATTCATTGATTACTAAGATAGGAGACACATTCCAATGTGGATGATGCCACATTGATAGTTAAATGATCATGGATAGTTAAGAAAGTAAGCTATGGGATGTAAGCCATGGACTCCCTTACTTTTCACATTTCCATATATATGTCTTGAACTCTAAATGTAATACAGTGTGATAATGGACTGTAACTTGAAAAGCTAACATAAACTAACCTGGCAATTCCCTGTTTGTTAGTGTTTTGTTACTGTAATAAGAAAGCATTCCAGGACAGAGAGTGAGAACAAACAAGTACAGAGCCTGAGTGCACTAGATGTATGCCAAAGACTCAATTGAGATTATTTGCCCCTTCTATTTAAATATGGGAAACTTATTTTATTTAGGTTCCCACCAAGGATTTCAGAGGTTTAATTTTTCAAATTCAGGTCTACAGTCAGTTCTGAACTATCACTGTGTTTTGACAGATTATTCTGAGATCATGAGCCTACTGATCTCTTGGTGGGGTCAGACTGAATTTTAACTTCTATCAAAATAAATTTGCCCAACAAATTTCCTTGTTATTTCTTGAAATTGGCTCTCTACTAACTGAACAATATGTCTCATTATCATTCTAGTTCCACCAGTGATGTCTATGTATGCAATTATACTACTTTTCTGAGCTGATTCTTATGATCAAAAGATCCTTGTCCATTTTATTTATTACTTATTACCTGTTTGACTTGTGTAACCTACAATAATTTTATTTTCTTCAAGGTTTCTTTCTTGTGAAAAATCTGACACAGAAAGTATTTTGTGTCAGAGCTGTCAATTGAGAAAGAGTGGAGAAAACTCCACAATGTACAAGCAGCAATACAAGTATCACATCACATAGAAATATTTTAAGAAATAGACTCGATCTTCACAGACTTTTAAATTGATAACAAGAGCTGAAGAAGTTTATTGTATGATCATACAGATGTAGATAAAGAACAGAATATGAAGGAATAGAAACAAAAAACCAGAGAAGTATGTAGGAATTAGATGATAATACAATTTATTGGTGTGTACAGAATTCCTCAAAGGCTTCTCTTTTTGTGTTATCTTAGGAAAAGTCAAGCATGATTTCAGGATGTGTCACAGTAGTTAAGTGCGAGTTGTTATGCTCCTGTTCATGTTTAATATTTTTGGAGTTAATATTTTTGGTGTTTTCAATTAAGAAAACAATAGGAAATTAGAGATATCCAGGAAATGTTTTGAATAGACCAGGTGCAGAACATGTCATGGGATTTATCAGCATAAGTAATGTACAAAAACATCTCCTCTATGATAAATTTCATCATGATAGCCTATAATTTTTAGGGGAAAATGTACCTAATAAATATGTTCTACTATATTCAGATCATAACTTCTATTCTATATTACATCTATGTTTTCTCTGTTCTCAGCACTGACACATGTGGTGAGGGGTCAAAAAGATAGGCAGGAAAAATGTATGTACATATAAGTTGGGATTGGGTGGATTGTGCTTGTTCTTATGGATAACAAAATTATACCTGATTATTGGGATATTTATTTTAACTATCTGGATCAAGAAATCATTTATTTAACAGAAGAATAATAAGTTGTGTTTATAATATACACATGAACAATGAGGCAGGTTCAGATAATCATGGAATACCAGGGTATTGGAATATTATAATGCTGCAGTTGTACTGGAGACAGAAAACTGTGTTATACACTTTTCAAATTGATTTTTTAAATTAATTATGCTACTTATTTACATTTCAAATGTTGAGCTCATGGTTCCACTTACCAGAGTTTTTCATCCCATACTCTCTCAGCCTTACTGCTGAGATGGTGCTCCCACATCCCTTGGGACAACTGCCTTCCCTGGTGCATCAAGTTTCTTGGATTAGGCTTATCCTTCCCCACTGAGAGCAGACATAGCAAGCCTCTGCTACATATGTGCCTGGTACCAAAATCCATTGAACAGCATATGCCTTCATTGGAAGCTTATTCTCTGGGAGTTCCCAGGTGTACATGTTAGTTGACACTATTGATATTCCTATAGGGTTGCCATCCACTTCAGCTCATTCAAACCTTACTCTAACTCTTCCATAGTGTTTGCCAACCTCTGTCCAATGCATGCCTATAAGTATTTGCCTCTGTCTCAGTAAGCTGCTGATAGAGCCTTTCTGAGGCTATCTATATGAGGCTCCTGTCTGCAAGCAAACATAACCTCAGTAATACTGTCAGGATCCAATGTTAGACCAGTCACTGGTCAGCCATTCTTTCATTCTCTGCTCCATTTATATCCCTGCATTTATTTTGTTCAGGAAAAATTCTGGATCAAAAACCATGAAGGCAGGTGGGTGACCACATCCTTCCACAAACTTTCAACAATTAAATTCCTAAAAGTGCATGTTTTTGCCATCCTACTAAGTCTGTACTGGAGAATGTTCTTCAAATGTGATGAGTATGTGGTATTGGAGTTTTTTAATATGATCCTGCACATGAAAAACCAAAGTATATTCACTCAGGAATTAATATCTCTAAAATATTTGCTTAAATTTACTTTGTTTAGTTTGTTTTGGACCATGTGAAGAAGTCAATCTCTCTCTCTCTCTCTCTCTCTCTCTCTCTCTCTCTCTCTCTCCTCTCTCTCTCTCTCTCTGTGTGTGTGTGTGTGTGTGTGTGTGTGTGTGTGTGTGTGTGTGTGTGTGTGTGTGTGTGTACTGGATACTTTTGGGTGTTACTTTGACACAAGCTAGAGTTATCAGAGAGGAAGAAGCATTAGTTGAAGAAATGTTTCCACAAGAAACAGGTATTAGGCATTTTTTCTCAATGGGGGGAGGGCACAGCTCACTATGGATCATCTTGAATCTGGGCTGGTGGACACATGTTCTGTCAGAAATCACACTGAGCAAGTCAAGGGGAGCAAGTCAGTGAAAAAGTTCCATCCATGGCTCTGTATCAGCTCCTATCTCCAGAATCATGCCCCATTTGACTTCTTATCAAGACTTCCTTCGGTACTTAACAACAATATAGAATATAGGTAAATAAGCCCTTTCTCCTCAACACTTTTCTGGTGTTTTCATGCACCAATTGTAGCCATAACTAAGACAATTATTTTTGGCAAATTTGTGGAATTTGTAAATTATTTTGACATAGGTACATCGTGCAAATTTTAGAGACTACTTACCATAATACAGCAAAGCAAGAGGTAGTTCAGAGTTAAAGACAAAACCAAGTTTGGAATATAAAATTATGTTTTAGGTTAGGAAATAAAATGGGTAATGAAGTAATATTGAATGATCAAAATAAGTTTGCAGTGGATATAAGTATATGAGAGTAACATTTCTTAGGGTCTTAGAGTCGTCAAAGGAATAGTCTTTGATTGATCACAATATATCAGGGAATGACTCGACAAGCATATGGGGAAAAGATGAAAAACATTAACAGGCTGAGGAAAAGAAATGTCACACATGGAGCTAGTACAAAATTGTATTCTAGCATTTAGAGAGAACTAAGAGTTTCTGAAGTAGTATTTTGCTGTTGATTTTTAGGATTGATAAGAAAGACGATAGGTGATGGACTGTATATAGGAATGTGAGATTTCTACTACGAAATTTACACTAGAAATACATTTCTCATCATATTTCCCTAAAGGGGACTTTTCAGTGCCAGTCTCTTGGTACTTTTTTCACATCTAGGAATGCTGTTTACTATATACTCAATATCAGTACCGGTATTGATCTATTAAAAATTACGGTTTTCCTGATGACTAAGGATGTTGAACATTTCTTTAAAAGCGTCTCAGCCATTTGAGATTCTCAGTTGAAAATTCACTGTTTAGTTCTGTACCCCATTTTTATAGGGTTAATTGATTCTCTGGAGTCTAATTTCTAGAGTTCTGTGCATATTTTGAATGTTAGTCTTCTTTCAGATATAGGGTTGATAAAGATCTTTTCCCATTTTGTGGATTTCTATATTATTCTATTGATATTGTCCTTCACCTTACAGAAACTTTTCAATCTTATGAGTTTCACTTGTCAATTCTTGATCTTAAAGCATAAGCCATTGATGCTTTGTTCAGGCAATTTTCCCCTGTGCCAAAGTGTCTGAGGTTTTTCCCACTTTCTCTTCGATTTTATCACTCATATCTGCTTTTATTTGGAGGTCTTTCATCCACCTGAACTTACGCTTTCTACATGGGTAATAAGAATGGGTCAATTTGCATTCTTCTACATGCTGACTGCCAGTTGAAACAATATCATTTGTTGAAAATGCTGTCTTTTTTGCACTGGATGGATATGGCCACTTTGTCAAAAATCAAATACCCAAAGGTGTGTGGGTTCATTTCCCAGTCTTCAATTCTATTCCATTAATCCACTTGTCTCCCTACCAATAACGTGCAGTTTTTAACACTATTGCTCTGTGATATAGCTTGAAGTCAGATATGGTGATACTCCCAGAAGTTCTTTTACTGTAGAGAATTGTTTTTTGATATCCTGGGTTTCTTGTCATTCCAGATAAATTTGATAATTGCTCTTTCTAACCCTGAGATTCCTCATTACACCAGTAAGAATGACTAAGATCAAAAACTCAGGTGACTGCAGATTCTGGCAAGGATGTTGAGAAAAAGGAAAACTCCTCCACTGTTGGTGTGATTGCAAGCAAGTACCACCAGTCTTGAAATCAGTCTGATAATTCCTGAAAAAATTGGAAATTCATCTACCGGAGAACCCAGATATACTACTCCTAGGTATGTATCCAAAAGATGTGCCCACATATACCAAGGACACATGCTCCACTATGTTAATAGCAGCCTTATTTATAATTGTCAGAAGTTGGAAAGAACCCAGATGCTCCACAACAAAGGGTAAATACAGCAAATGTGGTTCATTTACACTATGGCCTACTACTCAGCTATTAAAAACAATTACTTAATGAAATGGATGGAACATGAAAATATGATCCTGAGTGAGGTAACACCGTCACAAAGAACAGACATGGTATATACGCATTTATAAGTGGATTTTAGCATAAAAGAAGCTTTGAATATTCATAATACATCTCGTCGAAGATGTGAAACCCAAGAAGATAAAAGATCACACCAAAGTTTGAATGCTACAGTCGTACTCAGAGGGGGTAAGAAAATAATCTCCAGGAAATTGACACATAGAGATATCTGGGAGGGAGAGTAGAAAGGGAGGAAAAAATGGGCCAGTTCAGATATTGGAGATTTGGTAGAAGTACAGAGGGTCAGGAATTTGAAAGTAGGTGTTTTAAAAAGTAGGTATGTAGCAGTGGTGGTGGAAGAACTGGGAGGTAGTCACTAGATAGTCCCAGATGCCAGGTTCCCAGGACCCAACATGGAGGATATTAGCCAAAATACCCAGCAAAGGGTAGATAGAACCTGTAGATATCATATTCAGTAGATAGTCAGCCCTGAGTTGAGCGATGGGGCCACCCAACCATCTCAAAAATATTAATCTAGAATTCATAATATCAAAAGGAAATTCAGGGTCCAAAGAGTGGAGCAGAAACTGAAAGAGAGGGCATCCAGAGACTGCCCCACATAGGGATCTATTCAATCTGCAGACAACAAACCCAGACACTAATGCTGTGCCAAGGAGTGCTTACTCACAGGGTTTCCTTTATAGCTGTCCTCTGAGAAGCTCTACCAGAACCTAACAAATACAGATGTGGATATACACAGATAAACATTGGACTGAGTGTGTGCATCTCAATGGAGAAGGTAGGGCAAGGAGTGTAGGAGATGAAGGGATTTGCAACCTCATAGGAAGAACAGCAATATCAACCACGCTGATTCCCCAAAGAACCCAGGGACTAAACCAGCAATCAAAGAGTACACAGTGGGGGATCTCATGGCTACAGATTGATATGTAGTAGAAGATTGTCTTATCTGGCATCACTGGGATGGGAGCCTCTTGATCCTGTGGAGTCTTTTTTTTTTTATTGATACAACACATCTCTTTAATAGACAGCCTAACCAAGCACAGGTGGTCATTATCAAAAGAAATAATAATGTAGACCAAAGAAAATTCATGGGCTGGACCTAGGACTCCCTGCACATACGTAGCAGATGTGCAACTTGGACTTCTTTTTTTTTTTTTTTTTGCCTTCATCTTTATTAACGGGTATTTCTTATTTACATTTCAAATGTTATTCCCTTTCCAGGTTTCCAGGCAAACATCCCCTTAACTCTTCCCCCTCCCCTTCTTTTTGGATGTTCCCCTCCCCATCCTCCCCTCCCCAGCCCTCCCACCAACAATTACATTCACTGGGGGTTCAGTCTTGGCAGGATCAAGGGCTTCCCCTTCCACTGGTGCTCTTACTACGCTATTCACTGCTACCTATGCAGTTGGAGCCCAGGGTCAGTCCATGTATAGTCTTTGGGTAGTGGCTTAGTCCCTGGAAGCTCTGGTTGGTTGACATTGTTGTTCATATGGTGTCTCAAGCCCCTTCAAGCTCTTTCAGTCCTTTCTCTGATTCCTTCAGTGGGGGTCCTGTTCTCAGTTCAGTGGTTTGCTGCTAGCATTCGCCTATGTATTTGCCATATTCTGGCTGTGTCTCTCAGGAGAGATCTACATCCGGTTCCTGTCAGACTGCACTTCTTTGCTTCATCCATCTTATCTAGTTTGGTGGCTGTGTATGTAGGGGACCACATGTGAGGCAGGCTCTGAATGAGTGTTCCTTCAGCCTCTGATCTAAACTTTGTCTCCCTATTCCCTCCCAAGGGTATTCTTGTTCCCTTTTTAAAGAAGGAGTAAAGAATTCATATTTTGGTCACTTGAGTTTCATGTGTTCTGTGAATCTAGGGTATTTCGAGCATTTGGGCTAATATCCACTTATCAATGAGTGCATACCATGTTATGTTTTTCTGTGATTGGGTTACCTCACTCAGAATGATATTTTCCAGTTCCATCCATTTGCCTACAGATTTCATAAAGTCATTGTTTTTTATAACTGAGTAGTATTCCATTGTGTAGATGTACCACATTTTCTGTATCCATTCTTCTGTTGAAGGGTATCTGGGTAGTTTCCAGCTTTTAGCTATTATAAATAAGGTCCTGTGGAGTCTTGATGACCCAGGGTATAGGAACTTTAAGCATCTGAGGTAGGAGTGGGTTGGCAGGTGTGGAAAAGCCTCATAGAAGCAGGGGAAGCAGGAGTATATAGGGAGCTCGTGGAGGGGAAACTAGGAAGGGGAATAACATTTGAAATGTAAATAAATAAAATAATCAATAAAAAATGAAAAAAATATGGTTTTCAAATAGTCATCATATTAAGATTATTGATGCTTTGACCAAAATCCCACATTAAATTATCTGTTACTACTACTATTATTATTATTATTATTATTATTATTATTATTATTATTATTATATTGTTATTGTTATTACTGTTGTTGCTGTGATTGTTGTCATATATTTCTGCAGATGAAACATATACTTTTCCATCAATGTAAAATACTTTCTGCTTATGCTTATACTTCCACAATCTAATTGTAGGATTTGAGACATAATAAAATCACAATATTAATATTCTATACATTAAAATGTACACTATTATAGTATGCACACAAAGTTTTGATTATGCATAATCAATGGAATAATAATTTACTTTATGTTTGCTGATTGTGTTGATAATGAAAATCTCCATTTGTTTCTGTCACAACAAATAGAAAATAATACTAAAAGTGTAATTTCCCAGCAGATGGTATAAAGCAATGCAGGCTGAAATGATGAAAAAATAATTCTTATTAAAAATCACAAATGTGGAGTAGTTGGAGTTGTTAGACAGACAGAGAAAATGTTAACATCCAGGGAGACCCTAATATTTCTGTCCTTCTACCCAAGAAGCCAGATCCTTATGGTTATTACAGGCAGCAGCTTGTCTAGTATTTGTCTCTACACTAATACAAATTATGATGGACTTCCAAATTGTAGCTATCTTGCTGGTAGAGACAGAGGGCTGCTTAAACTGTTATGTCTCCTGCAGGAAAAAGTAAATGTATTCTTGTTTGGCTTGGCTAGTCTTGTGGTGCAGAAAGAACTCAGGTTTCCTATAATCAAGCAAAACATTCTAACACTGGTCCACACACTTAGTCCCTACTATTATTTTTCTTATTAATTTACATCCTTCCACATCATCATAGGAATAAGTAGAACCGACTCTCGCTGGCAAATTCAGCAAATCTCTTTCCACACAATAGGAAAGACTATATTCTGCAGGAAATAAGTGTCACATATTTAATAGGGTCATCTACAAAGACCGTGTAAGGAGTCCAGGTAAAGTCACATGCCAAACAGTCCAGGTAAATAAATCCTGCTGTTGCCATGCCAGTTATCTCCTTCCAAGGTCATACATCTACCAAGTTAACTGTTAGATATTTGTACAATCAGATAACAATTTAAAACTACATGTACACATACTTGAGTGTTTTGCTTATTTGTTTAATTTAAAATCAAATAAAATTTACCCATTGCTCTTTTAATTATTCTTTACAGAATGTTAAAATTTAGTCTTCCTTCTTTACCCCTACTGTTGTTTTATCCCTTTATTTCAGGTAAAACACATGTTACTTCTGTGTTTCCCATTTCCATTTTTTGAATTGTGTTATTCTTGCTCTCCTCTCTAGTAAATGTCTCAAGCACATGATGCATTTAACCATTCTGTTTTCTGTGATTAGTTATTGATATATACTTGCCTCTAACACACACAGCTGAAACCATCATATTATTGTTGTTTGAGTGGGAATTACCTTACATGAAGACCAGAAAGAGCACATAATATTGCATCAGTATAAAATTACCAGTCAAGATTAAAACAGCCTCTATTGTTTAAAGCTAAAAATGAAATGTCAGTTAAAATGATTCTTTCTCTTCTGTGATAGAAGTCATATGTGTAATCATTATGCTGCAATTCTATCCAATAAAATAGCTATCAATAGACCTGAAGAAAAATCCTGAGTACATTAGAATCCTGAATTAAAATGACCTTTTCCCAAAGTTTCAATAAGCAATCACACTGTGAAATTCCAATTACTCATTTGACATTATGCTTTATCAGAATGATTTAAAGGCATTACTCATTTAATTTAACTGCCTATCACCAAATAATTCTGTGTTGAAAAGCTCCCACACTACCTTTTTACAGCATATATATGCTAAATTTTACCCTGGGACTTTGGAACAGAAATGTGTAAATGAAACATGAAAGCAAAAATTGCTAAGGGAAATGAGTACCTCCTGGTATTTCTAATTTCATCAAGAGATTAAGTTTTATAATGAAATGATTTGATATTCAAATAATGAACTGCAAATATGAGAGTTATACTGAAGGGGAAACCAGTGAGTCAAAGCTCCAACTTTGGATGGATTCAATGAAGGACCTCAAATGGTTCTTTCACAGCCTCCTGAAATGACTCCATAAGTGCATCCTCTAAGGGTTTCCCACCTCCTACAATGATGATCCCTAGAATCTTAAAACTGTAATGGCAAACTATACATGAGGTCATTGTGCCTTACTTTGAAAACTGTTGGTAATGATTTCTAAAATTAAGAACTTAAAGACAGACAGAGAAAGAGACATACACACAAGTACATACAAGAAAAGACATACACACAAGGAAAGTAATACCTAGTATCTAAGAAGGCTTCCTGTACTGGAATACATTCAAAGGAAAAAATGAGGCTTGGCAGGGTTTTGGAATAAAAACAGGATTCATAAGAAAATCTGAAGGAGATCTGGAGCACTAAAATAATCTTCAAGTTTTAATCTTTCTTTAACACATGTTCAAATTTTGCCCTTCAAAACTAAGAACTCAATGATCCTAAGGATAACTATAGCTATTAAAAAATACATTCTTCCTCTTTAAATCTCTGACATATCTGTATGTTTTTCAAAACGCTTACAAAATTTAAGCTGTAATTATATGTATATAAATAATAATGCATTATATATATGTGTGTATGTGTGTGTGTGTGTAAATGATCGAAACTATGTGAACATAAAAACATGTGCATGTATGTTACTGTATTACCACTTTATTGCATGGTATACATGTAAATCTATAAAGTATTAAACACAAATTGTTGGTATTATGTTTAAAATTGTGCAATTATAATTTCCAAGGACAAAGTTAAGCAAAATGTGTATTGAATTGACAGATGACTATGTGTTTTCACTTGCAAAAAATTTAACAACAACAACAACAACAACAGCAACAACAATACTAACAATAATAATACAGGTCAAAGAATATTCAACAGGGGCTTAATGAAAACAAGAATTATAAAGGAAGTGACCACTTGAACACAATGATTTTTTTACATATCAATACAAGTACTGATATAGAGTATATAATAAACAGATTTAGATATTCTAGATATAAGAACCAAGGTTACAGACCTCATGTAGTCTCCTTTAAGGAGCTATAATGGAAAGTGAAAGTTCTGGTTATGAGCTAGATAAATGCAGAAAACTATAGCAATGCAGACTGGACACTGTCAATACACAGTGTTTGTTTACACTTATTACTTTCTCCTGAACACCACATAAACTGATTTCAGGAACCATGTAAACAAATAAAGGCTTAAAAGCTGTGGAATTGTATACTGTAAATAATGACTGTCGGCAAAGCCACCATGTGTCTCTTATCACAGCAAATTAAATTATAAGCTACATTCTCTACAAAACACTCATTGCTTGAATGGATAGACGAGGTTCTAGGGCCAGTAGATCTATAGTCATGAAGAGAAGTGTGATCACAGTTTCAGAAAGTAGGTATGTTTACTTTGTTTACTTATAACCCAATATCCTGAAAGAAATTGACAGTGAAAAATGCTAATTTAATGACTCAGAACAGCAAAGGTAAATAGTTCAGGGACCCAACAGTTCCTTGCATCGTAGTGGGACTTCCAGAAAACTGATGACCAGAAATACGGTACCATGCTTTTCAATATCCATAGAATACTGCACAGTTCGCCTGTATTTACTGGTGTGTTCTATGTGCATACTTTCCTTTTAATGTTAAGTCACAACATTAAGTGCTATAGCTCTCATGGGAAATGTATCCTGGTAGTCAAGAGCCAGGTAATATCATGAAATCACACCACACAACAGAGCTTACATGGGGAGATTTATTTTGAGGGAAATACTGCAAGGATCCAGACACAGATATTACCAGTTTCTTTACAGAAGGAAAGGATTTGGCAAAGGAGAAGTGAATTAAGCATGGTGATTGGAAGAATTTTGTAGCCTTGACTGACTAGAAGTTTAAATGCTTCTTATTTATATAGAACTCAATAAACAGGGATAGATTCATGGTGTTCCAAAGCAAAATTCGTTTTCTTTATCTTCACAAATGTGTTTTAATTTCTAGGTATTGAAAAGTTTAGCCATTATTGATGAATGATGACAGAGCATTTATCTTATACAGTTATGTCTGGGGTCATAAAATTGGTCATCATTGATAAACCATAAAGAACAGACTTAGTTCATAAACCAACCTTAAGAATCTAGAGGGATATTTTGCAAAAGCCTGGCAGCCTGTTCTCAAACTTATAGCTCTTTTGGTGTCAAGTGAAGTAGACAGAAAGAAAATCTCAAAGCCATCCTGGACAGATTGTCATGTCCCATGTAATGTATTATCAACTGTTTTTTGGATATTGTATTTATTTACATTTCAAATGTTATCCTCTTTTCTGTTTTACCCTCTGGAAACCACCTATCCCATCCTCCTTATCCCTCCTTCTATCAGGGTGCTCCTTTGCCCTGTTATTTTACCACATTAGAGCATAGAGCCTTCACAGGATCAAAGGATTCTTCTATTGATGTCTGACAAGGCCATTCTCTGCTCCATGTACACATGGAACAATGGGTTCCTCCGTGTGTACTCTTTGGTTTGGTTGTTTAATCCCTGGGAGCTCTGGAAGTGTCTGGTTGGTTGATATTATTGTTTTCCTATGGGTTGCAAACCCCTTTAGTTCCTTCAGCCCTTTCTCTATCTCCTCCATTTGGGACCCCTTGCTCAGTCCAATGGTTGGCTGCAAGCACCTGCTTCTCTATTATCAACTTTTTATGGGCAGACTACAAATTATCTTTCAGTGCAAGAAAAATCATTACAATAAACCTGCTTCAGTTCTTATTCAATTTCTGGCATAATACATACTTTATATTTTTGCAGAATTTAGCCGTGTCTCATCTTTGCATTTTTTTTATTTCTTGTCATATGACATCACAGTGGTTCTTCAAGAACTAACTTTCCTAAGAAGGGCAGGTACTGATAACTCATTTTAAAAATATTTTTTCCAAACCATTCTTCATCCATCAGTTTCAGCTGTACTATCTATTTTAATAAATAAATAATGTCAGACAATCTAAATTGTTGCTGCATCTATTCATCAAACAGCACACCATTTGTAGTTCTCATTTTATATTTCAAGTAGTCCTCTGAGCATATAGTAGTAAGAAGTTTTGTTATCTGATCTGATTCTAATTACTCTAACCTGCCAAATTGTGTTTACTTTTTAAAGATTACTTTTTTATAAATATTTTGTTCTTTAATGTATACAGGGCAGATATTCTGAGTGTATCTTGGAGACAAAAACTCATAGGGAGATCTCTGATGTCGTTGTGTGAGTTACAACTTCTAGGGTAAAAGGAAGACCTTCAAGGATTTCCAGATAAGGAGAGAAGTATGTAAGGCTTTCTTGGAGAATATTAGAAGCACTTCTCCTGGGCGAAGGCATGAATGGTGCAATATCCCCAAAATGTACAAATATTAAATCCCCCCAAGCATCTTGAAGCAGAGATCAACAACAAAAGTCAAAGATGTTAAGACAGTGATCATAACATGTGGCTCAGCTTTCCTTGTCTTTATCAAACTGTGCTGGCAGTCTGACTTTCACTATTTGCATTAGATATGGCTTTGTTAAAGAACCTAGAAGCATGGCTGCCTTTGTGTTACAAGCTACAAGGAACTCAGCAAATAGACAGGGTTTAAATGTTCCTGGGTGTTGAGGGACTTATCCATGGTGGAGATATCTAGGGTAATGATCAGTGGGATTTCCTGTCCAGAACTATTTGAGAAATTGTTGTGGATTCATGCCATGAGCTTGGGCTTTTTATTCTGTAGAGTAGGGTCTGGTTTTTGCTCTTATGGCGGTGAGAAAGTTCAGTAGTTAGAATCTGGTAGATGAAAGTTCTCAGGGAAGGGGTCTCGACATTAGTAAGCCTGGAGGGGATTATAATATCTGAACCTGGATCTGTCAAGAACTAAGTGAAAACTAAGTGATTTTATTTTGTGGACTGTATTAAGTGTTTATTTGGTGCTATTTACTCTGTGCCATTCAAAGCAGGTATTCCATTTTCCACAGCTATTTAGAAACTAGGTTTTGGAAATATTATGATGACTAAAATTTAGGGTGTGTTCTATAAATGTGAAAATATCTCTTCTCATAAAAATATGCACAAGGATTCCACACTGTAACATGTTACATGAAGTCTTGTAACAAGTTTATAATTCATGCTATGGGTGTGTTATCATATTCTGTAAACTGGACATGTGCCTATGTTGTGTATATGATGAATATACACGGGGTTGGGGATTTGGCTCAGTGGTAGAGTGCTTGCCTAGCAAGCACAAGGCCCTAGGTTCGGTCCCCAGCTACAAAAAAAAAAAAAAGATAAAGAAAAAAAAAAGAATATACACGGTAACTTTTAATTTGAGAAACAAGCCGCAGTAAATCAGAGCAAGGAAAATGAATCTTTCAGTTACAAATTGGAGCAAGTGACTTAAACTTGCTAATGATTAAAAAATTACATCTTTGACTTAGATTCCATGGCAATATGAGCCCAATTTATCTATCCGCCTACACAAGACTTGCTGAGAACATAGGGCGGCGTTTGTTTTTCTGCTACTTATGAGAGGTCACTGAGGTTAACTAGAGCACAGTATTCAGAAAAAGTACAAATTAGAGTAATATAAAATGGAACCAATTTATGGAGAAGAAACTTTCAATTCTGCAGTTACTTACATGGTCAAATTTATATTGCTGCTGCAAAAAATAAAAAAAAAATAGAGGAGATATTTTGCAAATATGAAATGATAAGTCTACTTTTTGCTCTATTTTTATCAGGGAACAGCAAAAGCACTTATTTTTCTACTGATCAGACTTGACAGGAGAATCATAATAAATGATCAGCATTGATTACTTTCTAAACATCATGTATATTTAATGGTCATTTTGGGGGTAGATATTTCAGAGATTATAAAGATAATTTCTGAACAGAATATATGTAGATGCACAATCATCTGTTTATCTATAGACTAAATATGTAGTGGGACCTCATAGGAATATTGATTCTATTTGTGAGAAGCAGATAAATATCACAAATTCTAAGTCATTACAAAGCTCCTCATAATATATGTTTATATAAATTTTTGCTATCTTCCTTAAATTTGTATATAACCATGTCTTCATTAACTGCATTCTTTATATTTTATTTTATTTTTCTATATTTTACCCCTGTATGAATATAAGCAGGGATCTTGCAAGGATTTAAAAAATTAGTTTTGTAGATTTTTATACCTTTTATGAAAATCTACATTTGCCTGCTGGATGTTATAATAACTTATTGGAATTTGAAATATTGTCTCTCCACATATTAAATTTTCTCCATATTAAAATAACTGTGGACCTTGTTTCAGAAATGTCCAATTAGTTCTCAAAAAAAACTTAAGAAGGGGAGGTGAGATAAGAAAGATGGAATGCGGGGTTAGGGATTTAGCTCAGTGGTAGAGCGCTTGCCTAGGAAGCGCAAGGCCCTGGGTTGGGTCCCCAGCTCCAAAAAAAAAAAAAAAAAAAAAAAAAAGAAAGATGGAATGCAAGGTCAGAGTGTGTGTCATGAGAGTAGGAGAAGAGTACTTCAAAGCAGCACCCTAAGTACTTTATTACTCAGAGAATCAGTGTCATTGGTGGCAAATATGACAAGATTGTGGATTAAAGAAAGCAAATACTTATTTCCTTGGATCTTTACAACTTTACCTCATTGTAATTGAATGGAGAATTTGTGTGTGTGTGTGTGTGTGTGTGTGTGTGTGTGTGTGTGTGTGTGTGTGTGTGTGTGTGTGTGTAGAAAGGGACGAACTTATGGAAGGAATAGGAAGACATGTTTGCTATCTTTGGTCAACTGATAAGTGGATATTAGCCCAAAACTTCAGAATACACAAGATACAATCAACAGACTACATGAAGCTCAAGGACTTTGGAAGGCCAAAGATTGGATGCTTCAGTCCTTCTTATAAGGGAGAACTAAATATTCACAGGAGGAAATAGAGGGACAAACTGTGGAGCACAGACCGAGGGAAAAGTTCATCCGGAGATGGCCCCACCCAGGTGCCCATCCCATATACTGTCACTAAACCCAAACAATATTGTAGATGTCAAGAAGTGAATGCTGGGTTGGGGATTTAGCTCAGTGGTAGAGCGCTTGCCTAGCAAAGGCAAGGCCCTGGGTTCGGTCCCCAGCTCCAAAAAAAAAAAAAAAAAGACTGAAGTCTAAGAAGTGAATGCTGACATGAGCTCGATATAGCTGTCTCCTGGGAGGATCTGCCAGAGTCTGAGAAATACAGAGTCAGATGTTCTCAACCAACCATTGGATTGAAAATGGGGCCCCCAGTGGAAGTTAGAAAAATGACTGAAGAAACTGAAAGGGTTTTCAACCCCATATGAAAAACAATATAAACCAGACTCCCCAGAGCTCCCAGAGATGAAGTCACCAGCCAAAGTGTACACATGGAGTGACATATGTCTCCAGTCACATATGGAGCAGAGAATGGTATTATCAGTCATCAATAAGAGAAGAGGCCCTTGGCCCTGTGAAGGCTCAATGCCCCAGTTTAGGGAAATAACTGGGTGTTGCTAGAAATATGAGGGCACTCGGAGCTAGTGATTGATAGTTTGATCAGTAAAGGTTGTAAAATGGTATTTTATCTTAAAATGTACAGTAGTAAAAAATAGGTATGAACACAAAATCTTCAAGGCAGCATCAAAAGAGAAAAAACAATATAAAAATCATGTAGGACATAACTGTATAACAGATGTTCTTATTAATATTACAGTTCCTCATAATTTAAATACAGTAGCAGGCATAAAAAGTCATGAATGTCAGTGAATTTAGTACTATTCAAGCACATATCTGTGTCTTTGTATATGTGTATTCAATATACCCAGTTTAAAAAAAATAGTGCTGACCAATGCCTCTTTATGCTATGATCAATTGCATCAACATGTGAAAATTGCTACCATTTCCTTTTCCATAATATTCCACAGTACATTTTTTGAAAAATTTAGCTTTATTAAGATAATAATATCGTGCCTGACAAAAAATTCATATACAATAGTACTATATTTGTTTCTATATGGACTTAAGAAGAAAATAATATTCATATGAATTTTACCAGACATCCCATACAGCTTCATGCTTATTCTTAATTTTTCCTTACTTGCTGAATGCTTGATATCAACCTCTTATTTTTACTAATATCCCAAGCAGTGTTTTCATATGCCTATAATAAATACATATGCTCCACACAGACACACACACACACATACACACACACAAACACAAACACAAACACACTCATACACAGTTTTTTACTAGGTATATTCCAAGGACAACTACACCTACTTTTCTGGCAATTTATACTCAACTTAATTTTCTCACCTGCGTTATAAAGTTCTGTGTGATTCTTTTTTTATTGGATATTTTATTTATTTAAAGATGACCTTTTCTGGCATCAGTGGGAGGGGAGGCCATTGATCATGAGATTCCTTTAATTACTGAACTTATACTATTTCCTAAACTGAAAATTGGATCTTATTAAACAATAGATTCATGTAGGTGAGTTCTCTCACAGAATCTTAGCTTATGTTTGATATGAACTGTATTTGAGGGTCCTCTGTGATGCTATTGTGATGTATTGAAATACATGTTATATTTCACAAGAAAAAAGCACCAAGACATTCTCTTTCCTAAGAATTCAGTTCAGTATTCAGAAATATAAAGTTGAAATTTAAGGAAGAACATAGATGATGGCATCAGAGGTGGAGTAGAAGAAAATTAAATGGTTCTAAACACTGTTTAGTGTATTATCTTGAATTATACTCAAAAGGTTTTTTTTTTAATTTAAGACTAAGTATTCAAGAATGGAAAATAGATGTACTTACTGTGCAGACATAAGACTCTCAATTTTATCTCTAAAACAAATGTAACATGCATCAAATGCAATCTTAGCAACAAATTATTTATTGAAATCATTTAAGAGCATATAAGAGAGGGTTTTTTACAGGGGTTTAGCTCTCCTTCACTAAACTATATCTCAGAATTCTTTATCTAGGAAGAGACTTGAGGCCCCAGGGAGGGAGGAGGTTTCGTGTGGTGAGTGTGGGGAGATCTTCTTAAAGATAGGGAAGGAGGATGGGATGAGGAAATGATGGAGAACAGACCAGGAATGGGATAACATCTGGACTGTTAAAAATGGTTAAATAATAATAATAATAATAATAATAATAATAATAATAATAATAACAAGAGGAAGAGGAAGAAGAAGAAGAAGAAGAAAGAAGAAGAAGAAGAAGAAGAAGAAGAAGAAGAAGAAGAAGAAGAAGAAGAAGAAGAAGAAGAAGAAGAAGAAGAAGAAGAAGAAGAAGAAGAAGAAGAAGAAGAAGAAGAACACTAGACCTTCCATAAGTACACTTAAATGGAGCCCTGATTCTTGGCCCTGCCCAAGGCAATTTTCAATTATGGCAGAGTTGCTTATTGCAATCATCCGGGAGCAACTTGATAATCATCTGATGATATCGTTCCTTCTAGAATTTTGGGTAGGATGGTGGTTCAATATCCATCAACAAGCTCAGGTGAGATGATCTTCTGTAAAGAACACAACTTAATGTCCCAAGATACCAGTTGATTATCACAGAAGACAGATGGACAGGACTGTATATTTGTACATATTAACTCAAAACAAACAGGACTTCTTGACCAGACATAGCACTAAATCCAGCCAAACAAATCCTTATCATGTTTGATAGAAGAAATCACAAAATCAAATGCTTTTCTGAAGAGATATTGACATTTGACATTTGCTGAGGGATAAGTTAATTTTTTCAGGAATATTTGCACAGTGGAACTATCCATGCTCTAGAATTTAATCCTACATCTACACAAACATATCAAGTAGAAGTAAAGTCAATTTGATCAGTTATTTATATATAAACAGAGTACAATAATTGTTCATAGAAAAGAGTTGTGGAAAGAATTGAGAATAAAAGTTAGATTGAACTGGGGTAAGATTTGTTCCAAACACATTACACATTATATTGGTGTGTGTGTGTGTGTGTGTGTGTGTGTGTGTGTGTGTGTGTGTGTGTGTGTGTGTGTGTGTTGCATTTTAAGAACAATAAATGTTATATCCATCTACTTTTTACTGGCATATAAGCACACTCTCTCTGTGGCTTTCTGCCTCTGTGTCTCTCTCTTTCCCTCTCTGTCTCTCTGTGTATCTCTTTCTCATCCCTCAAATGCACATCTGAAAAATGTATTCAAAGACTAAGAAATTTTCCAAAATATACATAAGTATATTTTGACTTTAACCATTCCATTTCAGAACTAAATATACATTTTATTTATTATTTACCAGTAGGATAGAATAGCACATTCCTTGTTAGTTGAGAATGATATTTAACTCTTTGTAGAACCCAACATTTCTTAGATGAATCTGAGCAGATCCATTTTAGAGAATTAAAGAGATAGATAGATAATAGATAGATAGATAGATAGATAGATAGATAGATAGATAGATAGATAGATAGATAGATAGATAGATAGGCAGACAGACAGATACAGTTTTATTGTTCATGCATATATTCAAGGTACTTTATATGACTGGCAGAACTTCAAACCCCATATAAACAGTCAGAAATTCCTAAACAGATATGTAGTCTTTCTTATAAGTAACCTTAGTGGAGACACCACATTTTTACTGGCCTAAATCCTCAGTCAAAATTGGGTTATTTTTATTGTCAATTGTAGCCAGAATCCAGAGAATATTATTTTTTCTATTTCATTGTTTGTATTTCCCCCTTTTCTGATGTAAAAACCAGGTAATGTCTCCAGTCTTGTTCATTTTGATCAGGATTATTTCTCTACTTATGGTTCTTTCTGGTTATGTATAAAATTTATTACTCGGAAATGAGTCTCCATCTCTCAAGAATACTCAAAGGTTTACCCATTTTATGAACGGGAAGGCCAATGGTGAAAACAACTGAACCACTATACTATAGTGAACAATTACATTGTGAAAATAATTCAGTTGAAATACTTTTAAGTGTCTGCTCAGTTGTTCTAAACAAATATCAGGTGATCACATATAGTCCCTAAAAAATGAGATAGTAAATTCAAGTAAGACCTAAAACATCAGAAGATGCAATCTATTATTAACACATGCATTCTGCACAGATCCATGGGTAAAGTAATGAAATTATAAAATGATAACTCACATCTTCATAATCTTCTGGCATTCTCTTTCAGTCATTCCTTTCAATACTTTGAATATCATTCATGCAATATTTCTATGCTCCCTCACAACTTATAAACATGGTAAAGCCAATTCAAACTGATCATTGTTGCTCAGGGATAATGACCAAAGAATTCTTGCTCAGGGATAATGACCAAAGAATTTTGACTATTGTCTAATATACAGGGACCTTAGGAAGATTATTTGCATCAGTGGTGCTCTGGTTTGTAACTGTGACTATAGATGCAGATTTTTACTTGTCACATAGACTATTGAATGCACTTCCTATGCAAATAATCCTCATACTTAGCAAACCCTTTTGCAGGAAGTAAAAACACTTCACTTGGTGAGAAGAATGATTGCTCACCTCTGACTTAGGATTGATCTGCACCTGAATTTTATATTGAATTTAGTAAGGAAATACCCTCACAACGATCTTTTTTTGGTGAGTCATAAGCACACACCCTTCCACAAACTATCTCAGATCTTCAGATGAAACACACACACACACACACACACACACACACACACACACACACACACACAAACGCACACACACACATACACTAGTTCATTTTAAATCTGCGTGATTGGCTCTGTGGTTTGGTTCTTCTAAACCTTTCTTAGCTAATGTTTCTTTACCTTTACTCCTTGCTCAACACTTCAAAATGATCTCTCAGCATAATTTCCCTATTATCTTTACTCTTACCTAGTTTACCACCATTAAATCTGCCCTTGATATTGTTGTCTAGTTTACCATTACTCCTACCTCAACATCTTAAAATCTGTTCTCAACATAGTTGCCCGGTTACCCTCTGTAGAATCCATTGGTCTTGCTGGACAAGATACTTTCAAGCTATTCTTCTGTGACCCATTTTCCTTTTATTCCTATATTTTACAAGCTTCCCCTACAGCTGTGAGTTTGTTCGCTCTCTGCCAAGTATCTTAATTTCTCTCTTCCTCTCTCCTAGCCTGTGGGAAACTGGAAGTCTTGATTCTTTTTTACTGGGCAGCCATTCACAGCTGAAATCTATATTGTAAATTGTAATTGCAGATGAATAAAAGTAATGACTTTATCATTTTCTTACAAAATTTACTTATTGATTTACTTCTTGTAGACACATAAAACTACTAGGCAGAAATGTATATTCAGAATATTTGCAGGTTGTTACTCATTGAATTCTGATATTCCTGTTTATACTTTAGAATCTTAGATTATTCTTTGCATTCAAGTTCAAATAATTATTCTGCTAAGTCAACTCTTTTATTGGATTTTTATCAAATTATATTTCAAATGTTATCCCATTTCCAGGTTTCCTTTACAGAAACCTCCTACTGTATCCCCCTTCCCAGTGCTTCTATGATGATGCTTCCCCATCCACAAACCCATCAATTGCCCCTCTGCCCTTGCATTCTACTACATCAGGGCATCAAACCTTCACAGTACCAAGGGTCTCTCCTCCCAGTGATGTACAACAAGGACATCCTTTTCTACATATGAGGCTGGAAAAATTGGTCTCTCCATGGGTACACTCTGTTTATTATTATTATTATTATTATTATTATTATTATTATCATCATCATCATCATCATCATCATCATCATCATTATAAATATTTACCTTCTCTCTCTTTTTTGCTTTTTTTTCATCTTTATTAACTTGAGTATTTCTTATTTATATTTCAATTGTTAATCCCCTTCCCGGTTTCTGGGCCAAAATTCCCCTAAACCCTTCCCCTCTCCTTCTCGCTGGGTGTTCCCCTCCCCATTCTCCCCCTATTACTGCCCTCCACCCCAACAATCACGTACACTGGGGATTCAGTCTTGGCAGGACCAAGGGCTTCCCCTTCCACTGGTGCTCTTACTAGGATATTCATTGCTACCTATGAGGTTGGAGTACAGGTTCAGTCCATGTATAGTCTTTGGGTAGTGGCTTAGTCCCTGGAAACTCTGGTTGGTTGGCATTGTTGTTCATATGGTGTCTCAAGCCCCTTCAAGCTCTTTCAGTCCTTTCTAAGATTCCTTCAACGGGGGTCCCGTTCTCAGTTCAGTGCTTTAATGATGGCATCTACCTATATATTTGCTGTATTCTGGCTGTGTCTCTCAGGATCGATCTACATCCAGGTCCTGTCGGTCTGCACTTCTTTGCTTCATCCATCTTGTCTAATTTGGTGGCTGTATATGTATGGGCCATATGTGGGGCAGGCTCTGAATGGGTGTTCCTTCAGTCTCTGTTTTAATCTTTGCCTCTCTCTTCCCTGCCAAGGGTATTCTTGTTCCCCTTTTAAAGAAGGAGTGAAGCATTCATATTTTGGTCATCATTCTTGAGTTTCATGTGTTCTCTGCATCTAGGGTAATTCGAACATTTGGTTTAATATCCATTTATCAATGAGTGCATACCATGTGTGTTTTTCTGTGATTAGGTTCCCTCACTCAGGATGATATTTTCCAGTTCCATCCATTTGCCTATGAATTTCATAAAGTCATTGTTTTTGATAGTTGAGTAATATTCCCTTGTGTAGATGTACCACATTTTCTGTATCCATTCCTCTGTTGAAGGGCATACACTCTGATTCGTAGTTAAGTCCCAGAGAACTCTGGGGTGGGAGGTCTGGTTGGTTGATATTGTTGATCTTCCTGTAGGGTTGCAACCCCCTTTAGCTCTTTCAATCCTTTCTCTCATTCCTCTGTTGGGGACCTCATGCTCAGGCCTAAGGTTGGCCTAGAGCATTCACTTCTGTAATTGTCAGGCTCCAGCTGAGCCACTAAGGAGAGAGTTATATTAGGCTCCGCTCAGCGAATAACTGCACTAGTGTCTGGGATAAGAGTCCCTATATGGGATGAATCCTGTTATGGGGCAATCAATGGATGGCCTTTCCTTTATGCTCTGCTAAATGATTTGTCTCTGTAAATTTCCCATAAGTATTTTGTTGCACCTTCCAGGAAGGACTGAAACATTCAAATTTTCGTCTTTCTTCTTCTTGAGCTCATGAGGTCTGTGAATTGCATGTTTGGTATTCTGAGATTTTTGGGTTAATATCCACTTACAAGTGTTTGTTCTTTTGTTACTAGGTTACCAGACTCAGGAAGATATTTTCAAGTTCAAACCATTTCCGTAGGAATTTCATGAAGTCCTTGTTCTTAATAACTGATATATCCATTTTGGGAACATATCTAGGTGTGGTATAGCTGGGCCCTCAGGTTTTACTAGGTCCAATTTTCTGAGGAGCCACCACATCGATTTCCAACATGACTGTACAAGCTTGCACTTCCAACAACAAAGGAGGAGTCTTCCTCATTCTCCACATCCTCACCAGCATCTGCTCTAACCTGAACTTTTGGTCTCAGTCATTTTGATTGGTATGAGGTGGAATCTCAGGGATGATTTGATTTGCATTTCCCTGATGTCTGTGAATGTTGAACATTTTTTAGGTTCTTCTCAGATACTTAATATTCCTCAGTTGAGAATTCTTTGTTTAGTTCTGTACCCTATTTTTAATAGGGTTATTTGGTTCTCTGGAGTCTAATTCTTGATTTCTTTGTATATTGGATATTAGACCTCTATCAGATGTAGGATTGGTAACGTCTTTTCCCATTATGTTCATTGCCATTTTGCCCTATTGATGGTGTGCTTTGCCTACCAAATGCTTTACAATTTTGTGAGGTTCCATTTGTTGATTCTTGATCTCAGAGCATAAGCCACTGTTTTGTTCAGAAAATTTTCCCCTGTGCACATGTGTTCAAGGCTCTTCCCCACTTTCTCTTCCATTACTTTCAGTGTATCTGGTTTTATGTGTAGGTGCTTGATACACTGAGACTTGAGCTTTGTACAAGGTGAAAACAATGGATCAATTTGCACTCTTCTACATGCTGAGTGGCAGGTGAATCAGCACCATTTGTTGAAAATGCGGACTTTTTTCTGCTGGATAGTTTTAGCTCCTTAGTCAAAGACCAAGTGACTATAGGTATGTGGGTTCATCACTGGGTTAATTATATTGCAATGACCTACCTGCCTTTCTCTATATAGAAATTTTGGCTTTTTAATCATGCTATCTCTGTAACACAACTTGAGGTCAGAGATTCTCATTCTACAGAAGTTCTTTATTGTTGACAATTGTTTTCTCCTGAGATTTTGTTATTCTAAATGAATTTGCAAATGGATCTTACTAAATCTAGGAAGATTTCAGTTAGAATTTTGTTGGGAATTTTATTAAATCTGTAGATTGCTGTCATCATAAGGCAATTTTTTTCATCTTTATTAAATTGGGTATTTCTTATTTACATTTTGATTGTTATTCCCTTTCCCAGTTTCTGGGCCAACATCCCCCTAACCCCTCCCCTCCCCTTCTCTATGGGTGTTCCCTTCCCCATATTCCCCCCATTACCGCCCTCCCATGGCAATTTTTACTATAACAATCCTGCCAGTGCACAAGCATTGGAGAACTTTGCATCTCCTAAGACATTCTTTGATTTCTTTCTTCAGAAACTTGAAGTTCATGTCATACAAATCTTTCATTTGCTTGATTAGAGTCACATCAAGATATTAATTGTGACTATTGTGAAGGGTGTCATTTCCGTAATTTCTTTCTTAGCCTTAATAACCTTTGAGTAGAAAAAGCCTACGGATTTTTTGAGATAATTTTATATCCAGCCATTTTGCTGAAATTGTTTATCAGGTTTAGGAGTTCTCGAATGTAATTTGTGTGGACAATTAAGTATACTATTATATCATATTCAAGTAGTGATAGTTGGGCTTCTTCCTTTCCAAATACTATCCTCTTTATCTCCTTTTGTTGTCAAATTGCTCTGGCTAAGACTTCAAGTTCTATATTGAATATGTAAGGAGAGAGTATACAATCTTATCTAGTTCCTGATAGTAGTGAGATTCTTTCCATTTAGTTTGATGTTGGGTCCTAGTTTGCTATGTATTTCATTTAGTAGGTTTAGGATGATCCTTGAATTCCTGATCTTGTCAAAGCTTTTATTATAAAGGGGTGTTGAATTTTTTCAAATGCTTTCACAACATCTAATGAAAGGTTCATGTGATTTTATACACACACACACACACACACACACACACACACACACACACACACACACATATATATGATAATGTTGGTGGATCTCCCTATATATTTACCATCCCTGCATCCCTGCATCACTGGGATAAAGCCAACTTGACCATGATAGAAGATCACTTTGACATCTTCTCAGATTCATCTTGTATTTCTTTGATTATTTTTCCATCGATATTCATAAGGGAAATTGGTCTGAAGTTCATTTTCTAAGTTGGGTCTTTGTATGGTTTAGGTATGTGCATGATTGTCAATTCTCAGAACAAATTGGTTAGTATTCCTTCTGTTTGTATTTGAAGAGTATTTGCATTATGTCTTCTTTGAAGGTTGGATAGAATTCTAAACCCAACTGGTCCTAGGTTTTTTTTTTTTTTTTTGGTTGGGAGAATTTTAATGACTTCTTCAATTACTTTATGGGTTATAGGATTGTTTAGATATTTCATCTGATTCTGATTTAACTGGGGTACCTGGTATTTATCTGGACAATTGTCCATTTCATCCAGTTTTTCCAGTTTTATTGAGTATAATCTTTTCTTTTAAGATCTGATGATACTTTAACTTTCCTTGGTATCTGCTGTTATGTCTCCCTTTTCATTTCTGATTTTGTTAATTTGGATACTGTCTCCGTGCCCTCTGTTAAGGCTGGCTATGAGTATATTTATCTTGTTTATTTTCTTAAAAACCAGCTCCTGTTTCGGTTGATTCTTTTCACAGTTCTCTTTGTTTCTACTTGGTTAATTCCAGCTCTGAGTTTGATTAGTTCCTGCCATCTATGTTTATTGGGTGCATTTGCTTCTTTTTGTTCTAGAGCTTTTAGGTGTGTTGTTAAGTTGTTAAAATATAATCTGCCGACTTTCTTTTTGGAGGCACTCAGAGCTATAAGATTTCCTCTTAGCACTTGTTTCATTGTGTCCTATATGCTTGGGTATATTGTGCATTCATTTTCATTAAAGACTAAAAAGTCTTCAATCTCTTTCTTCATTTCTTCCTTGATAAAGTTATCATTGAGTAGAAAGTTGTTCAGCTTCCATCTGCATGTTGACTTTCATCAGTTGTCATTGAAAACCAGCCTTAGTCCATGATGATCTTATAGGATTCATGGGATTATTTCAATCTTCTTGTATTGTTGAGGTCTGTTTTGTGACTAAATGCTTGGTCAGTTTTGGAGAAGGTGCCATGAGATGCTGAGAAGAAGGTATATTATTTTGTTTTAGGATGAAATGTTCTATAGACATCTGTTAAATGCATTTGGTTCATAACTTCTGCTAGATTCTCTATGTCTCTGATTAGTTTCTGTTTCAATGTTCTGTACAGTGATGAGGTGTTGAAGTCTTCCAATGTTATTGTGTGAGTTGCAGTATGTGCTTTGAGCTTCAGTAAAGTTTCTTTATGGATGTTGTTGCCTTTGCATTTGCAGCAGAGATGTTCAGGATTGAGAATTTATCCTGGCAGATTTTTCCGTTAATGAATATGACGTGTCATTCTTTATCTTTTTTGACATGTTTTAGTTTGAAATTGATTGCATTCGATATTACAATAGCTACACCAGGTAATTTCTTGGGCATTTTGCTTGTAATTATTTTATCCAGCCTCTTACTCTTAAGTAGTGCCTGTCTCTGTCACTGAGGTGCATTTCCTGTATGTAGCAATTGCTGGATCCTATTTAGGTATTCACACAGTCTATGTCTTTAAATTGGGGAACTGTGTTCACAGATAGTAAGCTATATTAAGGGAAAATGGCTGTTGCTTCCTGTTAGTTTTGTTGTTAGAGGTGGAATTATTCCTGTGTGACTTTCTTCTTTTTGTTGCAAGAAGATTACTTTCTTCCTTTTTCTAGGGTGAGTTTTCCGCCTTTTGTTGAAGTTTGCATCTGTTAACCTTTTTAGGGAAGGATTTGTAAAAAAGTTATTGTGTAATTTTTTGTCATGGAAAGTCTTTGTTTCTCCCTGTTAATTGACAGGTTTGCTGGGTATAGTAACTTGTGCTTGCAATTGTTTACTCTTAGAGTCTGTCTGATAACTGCTGAGGATATTCTGGCTTTTAGAGTCTATGGTGAGAAGTTGATATAGTTCTGGTTTGGCCGCCTTTATATGCTACTTAACACTTTTTCTTACTGCTTTTAATATTTTTTTTTGTTTTGTGCATGTGGTGACTATTATGTGATGGGAGGAAATTCTTTTCTGTTCCAATCAATTTGGCATTCTGTAGGCTTCTTGTATGTTCATGTGCATCCCTTTTTTTTAAGTTGGGGAAATTTTCTTCTATAATTTTTTAAGGATATTTACTGGTCCTCTAAGTTGGGAGTATTCACTCTCTTCTATAACTATTATCCTTAGGTTTTGTCTTCTTATTGTGTCCTGGATTCCCCAGATTATTTGGGTTAGGAGCGATTGCATTTTGCATTTTCTTTGACATTTGTGACAATGTTTTCTATAGTATCCTCTGCACCCAAGTTTCTCTCTTCTTTCTCTTGTATTATGCTGTTGATGCTTGCATCTATGACTCCTGATATCTTTCCTAGGTTTTCTATCTCAAGGGTTGTCTACCTTTGTGATTTCTTTATTGATTAGATTTCCATTTTTTGATCCTGGACGGTTTTGTTCAATTCGCTAACATGTTTGATTGTGTTTTCCTGTAATTCTTTAACGGATTTTTGTGTTTTCTCTTTAAAATTTTCCATATGTTTCCCTGTATTTGCCTGTATTTCACTAAGGGAGTTATGTATGTCCTTTTTAAAGTCCTCTATCCTCATCATGAGATGTTATTTTAAATCCAAATCTTGCTTTTCCAGTATTCTGGGGTATTCAGGACCCACTGTGGTGAAACAGTTGGTTTATGATGATGCCAAATTGCCTTGGATTTTGTTGCTTAGTTTTCTGTGCTTGCCTCTTGCCATCTGGTTATTTCTGATGTTGTTATTAATGTTTCAGACTCTTGTGAGTCTGTGATCTTAGTTGTGTCAGAACTCTTGGGAGAACAACTCTCTGAGTGGGATTTTGGTATAGAGAACTGTACCACATGGTTAACTCAACAGCATAGATAAAGTCTTGAAGCTGTTAACTCTTAATTGATCCCATTTTTTGCTTCGGTATGGCACATTCTGTCAGGAATTAAACATTCCTTCCCAATGAAAACAATCAAACAAACAAACAACAAAAAAAACAGCATATGCCTTTGAAAGGGTTTACATAAAAGTTGAGCTAAAATTATAATCCTCTGCTACAACAAGGGTTTGTACATCAAAATTGAATTATGTATATTGGAGCTACCTACATTTGTAAGCCATGAAAAGAATTGTGATCATCAGAATAGGAGAGAAAAAAATATTGGGATCATATATGAAGTAACCCTTGTTTTTAAAATGCACTGGATTTTCACTAAGAATTATGTAGTAATCTTATCTTTTGAAAGATCCAATAGAATTACTTCAAACAAAATGAATTATTCCAGCCACATTTACAGGCAGCTCCATGTACTGCAGAATGGCATACCTCTTATACAATGACATATATTCATGCAAATCAATGCTTTTCGATTTAAAAGTACATATTACTACAATGTAGACAAAATACGTTTGAGTACTTGAGTAAAAAAACTTGGTTGTATGTGAGATAGACTTGGGGAAATTTCATTCTACTGATCTTAATTCAATACATGTGTAAGTCTCACAGGGTAACAGCACAGACCCTTTCTACTTCCAAAAATTTCAGTCCTGTGTTTGGAAAATTACAACTGACTTTGATGAGAAAATCATAGGATAGCATCAGAGTTGATGCAGAACGTAATTGGAGGATTCTGCAGATTGAGTGGCATTGTGATTTTTGAAATTTATTCAATTGATTATTCTTCATTGTAAGATTAAAAATATTTAGGTTTGAGCAGATGACACAGTTATAAACATGATTGCCTTACCTATATGAGTCCCAACTCTTAATTTATAGTATAAACAAGAAAAATTGATAAAGTGAGTTCTGATCCTAGCAATTGAGAGTTACATGCAGAGAACTTGCCAATTTTTTACCCTGGATTACGTTGACAATTCCATTCCTATGAAAAATCTGTTTCCAATGAGTCCAAGATAAGAATCTTCTCTGTGAACTCATAAGAGCTAGTAATATGCAAAAAACACTTGCATAAGATAAGGTCAGTCTATCATCCAGTATGGCTACAAATAGGACTTATAAATACTAATTGATGTTTGATTACTTGATGAGGTTTGTGGGATCCATGCATGTCCCTGCCAGCGGGGACCCAGTTATTCAGGGTCCCGAAGGGGCACTACCCTTGGGCCTAAATGCGGGGCGAGAGAAGAAGGAGACCAAGCAAGATTCTGTTGTCAAGGTCTCGTTTATTGGGATGAACGTTACAGCTTTTAAGGCTTTCAGGTAGGGGGAGTGTCCTTTGTGAAACACAGAGGAGGGGGAAGTGCGGATATAGGTAGTGATAGCTGGAGGCAAAGAGGTCAGGCGGTAGAGGATGAGGTCAGGTGGTGGAAACACCGGGTGTTGATTCAGGAGATATCAGGTATCTGCTAAGGGAGCTGAGGCATCCCTTGAATGTTATCTTCCTGTGCCATAAACTCATGGGAGAGGCTTTCATCCAACACTCTTAAGACTTAAGGCAGTCATCTTAGGGGTGAATCTCTGTGGCCAAACAGCCCAGAGTCACCTAGTCACTTTGAACCATGCAGTTCAAAAAGTGGCTAGGCCCAAATCCAATATGGCTCCGTGCACATGCACATGCAGACAACACAGAATGGATTTCTTGTTATTAAAAATGAGACCACATAAAGTTAGGATTTAACAATATTAGAGGTTATGGGGAAAAATTCTAAGCTGGAGAATGGTCAGGCAAATTTTCTAAAAAAGATTATGTATGCAATTGAGTACTAAATAAAATACTTTAAAAGTTAAATAATACCAGAACCCATTGTCTAGATGTGTCCCCTGGTCTCCATAAAAAGGCACATTTAAATACAAAGTAATTTTTCAAAATAGATATAGATTTTGGCTGTGTGTTATAAAATAAACATCCTATAAATTTTCTTGTTTTCACAGTAATACAGGGAACGCCATACTAATTGACTATATTGCTTGAGCAGTGTTAGAGTCCAGTTTTTCTTTGATAACAACAAACATTTTTCTGGTTTGACTTTGTTTGTTTTTTTCATTGATGTTTGTTTATTTTCTGTGGGTGTATGTGTGTGTGTTTATCATATATCTCTGTGAGTATGTGTTTATGTGTGTATGTATGTGTGGATATTTGTGTGTGTGTATGTTTGTTTCTTTGTGCGTATTTGTGCTTGCATGCATGCGTGTGTGTGTGTGTGTGTGTGTGTGTGTGTGTGTGTGTGTGTGTTTTAATAGACATAACAATATTATACAGGATGGTAGATCATCATATAATCACAAAATTTGAAGAAGTTACATAGACAGAAGGCAAAGGTTTAGCAACTGGTTTCATTTGGTATCCAGCCCTATGCCTTTTATGAGAAGGCTCCAGAAAGAAGTCTAAATTAGCCAGGATGGTGTACCCTAAATAAAAATACAGGTTTAAGCATTTGCTACAACTGAGTAATCTTTCTATTTCATTACTCAGGGAGAGAAAATTAAATGTTTTTTTTTAATTTTTCATTTTATTTTCCATGATTGTTGCTAAATACAGGGTGGAAGAAGAATATGATGAAACAGCAGTTCTGAAAGAGATCACCCTTGTTACAGCAATCTTTTACTTTACATTCCTAAACTTCAGATACCTCCTCTGATTTGTCCTTAATAATTTTATTTTCAGGCAAATATCTGATTTCACTGAGTGAATCAGAAGCCACAAAAGCTAATATCAGTTCCTGAATACAGCACTTTGACAGTCAGGTTCCTAGCAGGAGTCCAGACTCTTGCCAAGGGCTTGACTACAAGCTGATAATCAGAGAAAGGGTACTGGGCCAGAGACAAAGACAACTGATATCAAGCCTTTGGCTTGGGAATTTTTGTAACAACACCACTTTCCATTTCAACTTCTGATGAGGATGATTTTATTGCTGGACACTGGATTTTGATGCTGTACCAGGGTTTGGCTTTAAAATCAGTCATTACCGACTTAGCCTTGCACTCCTGATAACCTGCTAAAAAGACAATTTATTTTAGCCTTCAGCATCTGCCAAAATCAGAGACCTGATCCTCCTTACACACCTCAAATGATACATGAAGAATTGTGTCATTTCAGCTGCCATTTTGAGATGTCTTTTTGCTTAAGCTGTATAATTTTCTAAAATTTTCGCTCCTATGACACAAAGACTTCTGAGGGCAGAGAAGGATAGCATTGACATCCTCCTTTTTGTGATCTTGTTATCATCAGCTGTGTTAGTTTGTACTTCTATCTCAAGTTCTATCACCAGTTATATGATATTTCTGTACTGTCTTAAATAATAATTTCTACAGTTTCTTACACTGACATTTTAATCCTTTCCCATTTTTGAGATCACATAATGGAAGAAGCTGATCCATATTCACAGTGAAAAATCTTGACCTACCAGGCATTTCTTTGTTATTTTGGCTTTGAATTTCCAGGTGTTTACTATCAGTATCCTTTGCCACCATACAATATAATGTGTTATGCCATGTATATTAGTTCAGTTATACTGCTTCTTTTGAGTTGTTTTGTGGCACAGCCATATTCACCAGAATAGGAAGAGTCATGAAGCCAGTACAGCTGCTTAACACAATTCCAGCAAAGCTGAGTAGATTTCTAGATTCATCCTTCTATCTCTAACTTCCCAGTTTTTCTCTCTGTATGTTGCTTTTTGGAGAACTTCCTGCATTATGATTCATTTTATTTCTTTTCCGGAGAAAATTTTCTTAGTTATTTTAGAAAAATACTAAAATTAAGTTTCTCTGGACACTATTTAAATGTCTTCTTAATGCCCTGGTGATCATGAAGCACAAATAAGAACATCACTCGATGAGGCCTTTATTCTATGAATCTTCTTGTAATATCTGCCCATGAGTGAACTAAAACAATCTGGTTAATGTAGAGCATACAGAAATAAAATTTCACTAGTCAGTACAATAGGCTAAAGACTTAAGATCTCTTATTTTATAGTCTTAAAGGTCTCTGAAAATAGACTTAAAAATAGGGTGTCTGAAAGTATACATTTCTGAATAAGTAAAACTCAGTAAATAAAATAGACTGGATAAAATAAATTTTCCAATGTAGGCTGACATGGTCTCCGAGTTCATATATCCATCAATCATGCTGTATCTAGAGATGGCCTCTCTTTGGTGACACTTCTGGAACTTAAAATCATTCTGATTTTTTTGTTCAGATGTACCTGAGTCCTGAGGAGAATATTTGAAATATATCCTTGAAAATGCTCCAGAATTTCTTGTGTGCAGCACATTGTCTTGTTATGTGTCTTTATTTCAAATGACTATATTTCAAGAAATTTCTCTTGTCATGTCGATCAAGGAACTGACTTTCTTTTTTGTTCATACACTAAGGTAGCAATTTGTTCAAATATATCAACTTCAACTTTATCTTTGAACATAAATTTCAATTCATATTTAATCAAATTTTACCTACAACATTGTAAGGTTATCAGTGAAACTGAAAGACACACTAAATTTGTTTTAGAAGCAATAGTGTAATATCTAATGGTAAAGTAGACAGGCACCTTTCTCATTCTTATTATACTTGAGTATTCACAGGTGATTGCTTACATATCCATTAGCTTTTCAAAATGTACCATAACTGTTACAGCTAGCAAAGAGTCTGTATAAGAGTAAACGTGCAATCAACTAAGAAGTCCTTTGGGATTGTCATTTTAACTATTTTATAATTTTAATTTGATTTATTCTCTGAAATTTTGTACATGTATAAATTGGATCTTGATCATTTCTACTCTCATTTCATATCCAGTCTCCTCTTAGGACACTTTCGCCCCGACTTCATGCCCTTCTTTTATATTAAATACATTATTTATGTAAAATACCAATTACTTCAATTAATGCTCTCCATATTTATACTTGTGGTATTTGGACACAAAATATAGCCACCAACACCTTCAATCTGGTAGTGAAAAAGAAAAGATTGAGTATTTCAAGAGAAAATGCAAAGATTTAACAATGAATGCTTATTGTAATTTTGAGTATTCCCAAAACCTACCTTGAAACATAGATTTGGAGGAAGCAAGCTGGATCCCAAGAAGTCTCTGAAACACCATACTAAATTCTACTTTATCTAAATTTTTGAGAGGGTTTTGTGATGATAGAAGTTTACTTGTTATATTTGACTCTTACCTTTTTTTCCTGTGAATATAGTCAAAAGTGATATTTGTTCCATGTGGGTATTTAGATGCATCTCATTGATTGCATGGAGGTTGACAGAGAAAAAAACTTCAAAGATGAGCTCACTGTGCATTTTTAATGATGACAAAGTTGGATTTATATTCAAATGAATATTCATAATGAAATTGGAAGAACATATATTTGTATGCATACATACAGAATAGTTATATCAAGAATCTATTATTAACAGCCATCATGTATAATGTAAGAATTAATTTTTATTAAATTATTGAAATTTTATTTCATCAGTTTCCTCAGAAGATATCACAGATGATATGAGCTGATTCGCTCTCAGTTACCATGAAAACTTGGACGTCACAAACAAAATAAGTTTATCCCATTAATGATAGGGCAAATCTTTCTGGTCTGACTGGTATGTAGGCCTGAATATACTCATCAAGTAAGTATCAACCTATTTTACATTATGTACTCATTTATAGAGCTTCCACTACACTCTTCAAGGGACTTCTTCAGAAAAATAAAGCATTTTACAAAGTCATCTATGGATATATAAATATTGGCTAGGATGAATTGTGGAAATATTGTAAAAAATAGTGGATCTGAGTACATAATGCGATCCTCACAGAGAATAACATTGTAGGACCATCATGAGCAGGAGGTAGGAGGACTCTCACTAATCAGATTTAAAAAGATGCTAGAACACATGTATTGGTTTACTACTTCTGAATCATTTTCACAGTCAGTGTGAATGATTCACAGTGTGAATCAGACAGTCACAGAAATTGTTTTTTCTTTTCTTTTCTATTTTTCCGAGCTGGGGACCAAACCCAGGGCCTTGTGCTTGCTAGGCAAGCGCTCTACCACTGAGCTAAATCCCCAACCACCACAGAAATTGTTTTAAAATACCTTTTTACTTTCATAGAAAAATTGGAAAAATTCATGTGATAGGAGTCATGATAAATATACTAATTGACTATAATCATTGTTAAGCATTAACTGTTCATATGGCATACTTTGACAATAATATTCATTAGAATATAGATCAATTTTGTATATATTTGTCAAGACAAGTTTTCAACTCTCAATGTTTAGTTAATTCTCTCCTCACAAAATGTCAAGTAGTTGACATGTTTCCACTTATTGGGGCAGGTTCTGCATTTTAGCTGAAATATGGGAGAGGTACATTATGACCTTGATTCTGCTTAATCTATGTCTATGTTTGGTTTACATCAAGTGTTAGAAGACTTTGCCTTGTAAATTAAACTATTGCACCAGTAAGAGGAACAGAATATCATTTTATCTGCACTAGAAGACTCATTTCTTATTAATTAGATTCTTTAAATGATCTAAGAACCACTGTCACTTTTAATGTTTATGGAAATCATTATGAGAATAAAGATGCTTAAAATCCATTGGGAACCATGTTGGGTCCATGTAGTAGTAATTATTTTAAAAATAATCTACTATTCTCACTAGTGTTGGCACTTGTAAACCACATGGCATCCGTGGGGTATTTTCATCTCAATCTGGAAAGTGTCTCACCCACTAAGCTTCCAATTTCCATCCCACATTGCTGCAGGCTACTATCTAAGCCCAGCAGCAAACACTCTTGCAACTCTCTTGTTGCACACTCTGCTCATATTCCCAACATCTGCCTCCTGTGGTTATAGTCACAACTCCCAGTTACCCGTTAAAATCAAAATTCAATAAACTGGTAATTCAACAATCAGATTGATATCCTAAATTCTCAATCCACAAAAGTTCACATAATAAACCCACAACCAGATGATAATGATAGAAACTGCCCACCTAGATAAGACAAATTGTCCTATAAAAAATTATCCATTAAGAAATATTCATAACTACCTGTGATCATTAAGGCCACATGTATCTGGGTTGAACTTCTCTGCCTCCATCTTGGTTCTCCTCTTTCTCCTCTCTTCCCACCTTACCAAAACTCATTCCCTGCCTTCCTTTTTCACTGCATAATCATAGGCCTTGGCTTATTTTGTGCCAGCCCTCACCTGAATAAGGGCAACAATCTAGAGATCAGCCAGGTATTCTCCATGAGTATGTATTCAATTATCACTCCCATTCTAGAATTGCATCCCAGAGTGCACAAACAAAATCAATAAAGTAGAAATCAGAGTCTCAAAGTGTGGATCACACAAAAATATTAAGGGTTACTTCAGGAAAAAGAAAATTTCCTTACAAGATATACGGTTTTCATACAAATAGTAAGAAACCAGGAAAAAACATAGAAGGCAACATAATTTTCATGGAATCAAGAAAAAATGCCTCCAATATCCTGCAATTGCACACTGTAAATCATAGCATCTGTAATAATCAGGGTTCTCTAGACTCAAAGAACTTATGGAATGTCTTTCTGTATTGAAGAAATTCATTTTGATGACTTACAATCTGTAGTCCAGCTACCCCAACAATAGTCAGCTCTGGATGGGAAGTCCAACAATCTAGTAGTTGCTCAGTCCCACAAGGCTACTTGTTTCAGCTGGTCTTCTATAGAAGTAGATTGCAAGAGATGTGTTGGCTAGTAAATGCAAGCAGGAAAAGAAGAGAAAATATTTCTTCTTCCAATTGTCCTTATGCTACAGCTCCAGCAGAAGGTGTGGCTTATACTAAAGTTTTGTACCACTACTCCTGGATCTGAGACTTTTTTCGTCCCAGGCTGACCTTCATCTCTGAGATCTCATTGCCTTAGTCTCCTGGGATTAAAGGTGTACATTACCTTGCCTGGGCATAAGATTTTCATGTCCACCTTGCCTCAAGATATGCAAGCCAAGAACCATGTCAGAAATGTGTGTCTTTTAGCCTCAAGATATGTATTACAGATGAGTCCTCCTGTTCCATATTGTAGTTCATTCCAAATATATTCAGACTGACAACCAAGTATAGACCTTGAAGCGTCCATACAGTCAGGATGTCTACTACAACACCAATAATTATTGTGCATTTCTACATTTTCTATACATTTCTCAGTATAAAATACTTATTCCTGTGGCATAGAACCTAAAAAGAAAGTAAGACCTTGACTGATCTCCATGTCTCACTTCCTTGATTCAGTCAGCACATAATTAGGGGTTTTACTTGAATACTTGCAGCTTCAGAGTCTTTGTCACCCCTTTTGTCCCATAATTTTTTTGTGTGTAAAATTAACAAAACTCAAACTCCACCATAATTTATGAATATTTGTCTTGTTTGTAGGATTATATTCAAAAGCAAGTCATAATATGTTTTTGGAAAATTATAAAAAATAAAAAAATAAGCTGTCTTTTATCCCCCTAAATCCAGTTCCGCAGTGCCCCAAGGTATCTGCTAGACATCTTGCCAGAAGCACACATACCAACCCCGAGGTGGCCCAGTGTCTCTGCCACCACACACTCTCCCAAAGTCAAATTGCAACACCTAACTCAAATCTCCAGTTCTTAATTTTAGTAATTGTTTTAATAATACACCTTGGTATGCAATGAGAATTTACATACAAATGTTATGTTTCTCGGTTTGAAAACAATGTGCTGGTTTGTTTCGAAAACTGGAAGCATGCAAATTTGCAGATTTCTGACCAGAGTAACTTTCAATTGTAGAATTGCATCAATCTGACAGTCATATGGATATTTCTGAAGTATGATTACTTTTTATCTTTTCATTCATTTTTTCAATGATTTCATAAGATCTTCTTTGTTTTCCATTAAACTCATGACAGTGTTTTAATCATGGGTTGTTGGTACAGGCAACAGGCTCTCTCTCTCTCTCTCTCTCTCTCTCTCTCTCTCCCTCTGTATATATACAGATGAGAGATGTGTGTGTATGTGTGTGTGTATTCACATATATGTATATTATGCATATATGTATTCCTAAATATATATCATACTATCCATACTATATTATCTTATACATTTTTTTAGGGAAGACTGTTTGGATAACTACTTATTATCTTCTTTCTTGGGAAGACTCTTTCTCCTAACATTCCTCATTTCTCTGTGGTTCTTTTTTGTACAGTAGAAAACTTGAGGCATTCCCAAGATACAGTTTGTCATATCTGTCACTGCTGTCCTTATTATGTTGATGTTAAAACAGTCATCCTGGTGAGACTTTAAGCATGTAGACAATGACAATATTAGTAGCTAGCTTCACAGTTTTTGGATTTTATGTGCATTCTGAAACTTAGGTATGGGAGATATTTTTATATGTCTGCTGGAAAGGGGCTTCACAAAAAAGGTATTTTGACTAGTCCTAAGTTTAAGTAATATTTCTTGTGTGTTTCACATACTTGATTATTTACTAAGGGATGAGGACAACAGTTATATATGAGGATACAGAACAATGACTCTCCAGTGAAAAACAAGATGTTACATTTCTCTTTCTGCGTCTGAGTAAGATTAATCTTGATATGGCCTTTTCTAGTTTTATCCAATTACCTGCAAAGTTTAGAATTTTATTTTTCACTATGAATAAGTTATATTCACACAGAATATATATGTGTATATACATATATATGTAAAATGAAATTCACTTTTTATTTATTCATTGAAAGACAGATTGCCTTTATTATTCTGTCGAAGGATAGATTGTCTAAGTCTCCCTGCTATTGTTAATAGAACATCAAAGCAAAAAGTTGTGCAGTTATATAGGAAGTATAATGCTGAATGTTGTAGCGGTTTAGCCAGAAATGTTATTTCTGGGACATGTGCTATGCAAAATTACTATCGTTTAGAGATTACTTCATATTTCTATCCAGAGTTGTTACTCATTTTGCAAGCAATCAACATTGAATGAACATTTTATTTGTTTGTTTATCCAGGTATTCCAGCATTTGTTGTCAGACTATTGTTTGTTTATTTGTGGGTGCGTGTGTACATGCATGTGCGATGTTTTATGGATTTGGCTATTATTTTTCTGTATTTCGTAGGGGAGGGTTGGATTTTTTAATTTGTTCTTTAATTTTTTTTACATTCCATAATTTATCCCCCTTTCTGTTACTTTCTGACTGTTCCACAACCCACACTTCCTCCCCCTGTCTCCAAGAGGATATGCCTATGAGTCTCCTTCACCACACTGTACCTCCTAACTTCCCAGGGCCCCAAATCTTTCAAGGCTTAGGTGTATCTGCTCCTACTGATTTAAAACCTAACCATCCTCTGCTTCATATGTTTTGAGGGACTCATATCAGACTGACTGGTTTGTGGTTCAGTGTCTGACAGATCTAAAGGGTTCAGGTTAGTTGAGATTGCTAGTCTTTCTATAGGGCATCCCTATATCTTGCCATCTTCCAGCTTTTCCCTAATTTGACCACAGGTATCAACAGCTTCTGTCGATTGATTGGGTGTACATATCTACATCTGACTCTTTCAGCTGCTTGTGGTACCTTTTGGGGGGTAGTCATGATAGGCTCCAGGTCATAAGCACAACATAGCATCAGTATTAATGTCAGGCCTTGGGCCATCTCACTGAGATGGATCTTAATTTGGGCATATAACTGGAGATCCTTTGATCAGACTCTTCTCCATTTTGTCCATGCAGTTCTTTTAGATGGGAACAATTCTGGGTTAGAGTTTTGACTATAGGATGGAAACCACAGATGCACTGTCTATCTATTAGTGGTAGACTCTGCAAGTTCCCTCTCCCCACTGTAGGGTGTTTCATCTACTGTCCCTCCCTCTGAGTCCTGAACTTCTTTCAATTCTCAGGTCTCTGGTACATTCTAGACCCCTCCCCCTACTTCCTACCTCCTGAGGCTGCTTTTTTCCATTATTTCTGTTGGCCCTCAGGGCTTTAGTCTTGTTTTCCCCCAATACCTGGTCATGTTGCCCCTTCTACTCCCTGTCTCCTTTCTCATCTAAGTCCCTCCCTCCCCCAACCAATCCTGTGAATGATTTCTTCCCCTTCCCAAGTGATATTGACACAACCTCACTTGTGACTTCTGGCCTGTTAACCTTCTTGAGTTCTGTGGATTGCGTCCTGAGCATTCTGTACATTTTTGGCTAACATTTTCTAATTAGTGAGTATATACCATGTTTACCCATTTGGTTACCCCACTCTAAGTTACCACACTCAAGATGATATTTTCTAGTCCCATCCATTTGCCTGAAAAACTCATTAAATTCTCATTTTTAAGTTTGAGTAGCATTTCATTGTGCAAATGAACATTTTTTGGTAGCCATGCTTTGGTTGTGGGACACCTGGGTTTCCAGCTTCTGGCTATTACAAAAAAGGTTGTTATGAACATGATTGAACACATGACCCTGTGGTATGGTAGGACACCTTTTGGGGATATGCCCATGAGTTGTACAGCTCAGTCTTCAGTTATATCTATTATTAATTTTCTGCAGAACCTCCAGCTTGATTTCCAGAGTGGTTTTACCAGTTTGCATCCCCTTCATCAATGGAAGAGTGTTTCTTTTTTACCAATAATATAGTAATTTTTCAGTACACAATGATTATATTACAGCTGCTCTTCAGTGTAAGTTGGAAATCTAAAGTCCTGGGTCATAAAAACAAGAAAGTAATGTTTCAGGAGCAGTATAGATAATCTCTCCAGCAATAGTAATGACAAAGAGGCATAAAGAAATAAAAAAAAAACAATAGACCAAAAATGTTCTTTCTCCAGCTGAACTGGAGAGATGGCTCAGCCGTTAAAGGCTAGGCTCACAGTCAAAATTGGTCTTTCTTAGTTGTCCTTGCATATCGGTTGCTTCAAGAACATATGACCAGAATTACCTGCATAAATATGGTTCAAATTTAGAGTTTTTCTTAAAATCCCATATAATCTAATTGAGACAAATCCACCAGGTGTGTGACTTGTTGACTCGATTTTATTTACTATCTGATGTAGTCAGTTGACAACCATGATTATTCACCACAGCACTTTATTTGTTTGTTCATTCGTTACTTGATTTGTTGATTTTTATAAAGCAAGCTATTGCTTCTTCTGGTGCTAGTCCTCATCCACAAATGTCTAATTCTGACTAATGGAGATGCTTATAATCAGAGCTATGATAGCATAGAAGATCGAAAGAAAGTAAATAATGCAAAAGGTGAGGGCTTTTTTAGAAGACAACCCTCCCTTCACTGGATAGATTTATTGTAGGTATAGTGTGTGAAATATTTGATCTTGATCAAGGGATACACATAGAAAAGCCTACTTATCAACTCACATAGTAATTTTAGCAACACAAAAGTTTCAACTTTCAGGCAAATTAAATAACATAATTATGAATGAAATACTAGTACTTTGTTTCTTTGAGATTAAAGCAATTTTAAGTAGTTAAGGGTAAATTATTAAATACTAAACTTTGATATATTCTATGAATTTGCTTCTATGTATGTCCTGCAATTATGAATTTTATTGTTTATGTTTCTCTAGCATATCTCATTTTTTTCTTAAAAAAACCCATAATATTACTTATTACAAAGAGACAGTTTGCTCTGTCAAAATTTTATCCCCAAGTTCTCAGATACTGTAACAATTTTCATACCCAACAAAAAGGAAACGTAACAGAGGTCAAGTGAAATGCTAACTTTAATGATATGTTAACAGAAATGTATGCCTTTTAGATTTGCGTGATCTTTTGAATGTTGCTTAGATTTGAACTTCCACATGAGTAGTTATTAGCACAGACTGTCCTACCTGTGTACTTACACATTTGGATATCTTTGATACATGGGTTTTAGGATAGGATCTCCTGATAATTTTTAAATATTCTTGACCAAAATACCAAAAATAAAAAAGGAAAAAAGAAATGATGAAAAAAAGAAAAAAATTAGTGTATTGTCACAAATGGAAGCATCTTCAGAATAGTATGAATCTCAAAGGGTCACATTAGGTAAAGCCTGAATATGTGACTCCTGTATAGTCTTATCAACCAGAATATGTAAGATCTAGGTGTCTAAAACCAGACTGCTGTGTTATGAACACCTGGGATGGTTCTCCTTTTAGTCTCTTTCTTTCCATTGTTTTGGGTGAAATGTTGTATCTAGTTTCACAGCTATTCTCTTCCTGACAGTAATTTTACATTTCTGACACTATTCCATTTGCAGGATCCTTGCATGACTCGTTTAGTGTTCTGTTCTCCAGAGATCAGAAAATATTATTATCTTAGTGACAGAGAGTTTTCTTTCAATTGCCCATGATTTTTGCCACAATCTCTTCTATTTTGATAAATGTTGGTACAGTGAGCACTTTTCTACCAATTAGATAACCCCTTTATTTTAAAAGATTAATTTAGGCCTCTCTTTATTGTCAATACTACCTACTGTGTCTGCTGTATCTGCTACCTGTTGCAAGCCTGAACTCCTGTCCCTTATTTGTGTAGTGAAATTTAAAAGGGAAAATGGGTATGAAATGAGAATTCATTGTATATATGCATAGATTAGTCAGTAAATATCAGTAGTTTAATGGTCTAAGATCAGGCACAGCAAGTGTCAGGAACCTTGCAGTTTGGGATCAGAACTTCCTCATAGTAGATAGTGGGAGTAGAATTCAAGTTTGAGCAACATTTTTTCTGCCAAAAGTATAGTTTGAGGTATGGACAATATCTGTGTTTATATAGAGATAACTTCTCTCTTGCTAAGCAATGGATATCTGTGTAGCCATCCTATACTCCTTTTTTAGGGATATTGTACATTGCAAAAAACGTTGATTGGAGTATTGTAATAAAGGGTTATTTTTTATTGTCTTTTTTAGCACAGACATGAGTTAAAAAAGTTTTTTTTTTCTGTAAGTCGACTCATTAAATGGCCAGCTTCCTTTTTGGTCAAAAAATGGCCATTATAGGATTTCTAAATATTTCTATATTTGAGTGATGTTTATTTTTGTGTTCTTAAACATAGCATTTTTTTTCTGAAGTACCTGTGCTTATAGAGATAAGTTATTTTCTTGCTCACTTATGAACCATCGTACTACCACTTTCCCTAGGAACAAGGCTGATTTTGGTTATACTGTTTCTAAATTAGGACTTTAAACAATGACCAAATGCTGACCTCATACATACCCTGCTATGTTTTCTATTCTACAAGGTTTCTTAATCTTAAGAAATTCCACAACCATAAACTTCACTTAGCATTCACCAAATTAAAAGTCAGTATGAACCATTATGGCAAAAATAACTTAAGTCAGGGTTGACCATCAGGCAGAACTTCTAGTACCTGCACATGAGCTCATTGTGTGTTTTATGCTTACAAAATTTATAAGCTGACCCTGAGAAATATTCAAGATTGTATTTTCAAGCTCCTACATCTTATCTTAATTGCTTATCCCTGAGCAATTAGTTTCAAGGTGTGTCTTAAACAAACTATCCCTGTCTGAAAGAAATCAAAGTTTGAGTGGTTTGTGAGGCAATTCCTGGAACCCAATAGGACATTCTGCCTTTTATTCATGGTGGAAATTTCAAAAAAAAAATAACATAGATGTAGTAACACGGTTTCTATTTGCTGAACTCTAAGAATATGGAAGATACTGGAAGTGAGCAGTGATATGAGAAGAGCGGATCTGAGTATGCTTTTTGTCCTAATAATAAGCTAGCTGTGTGTAGAAACAGAGGAAATAGATGAGTCTGCATTGCTAGTCATTATGAATTTTGAGTAAACACAGAACAGAAAGTTTCTCACTGGGCACTTCCTAGACAAGGTGAGAGATGATTGAAATTTTGACTATTCTGAAACTTTACATATAATAGTAGGAAAAGGTATAGATTGAAAATAGTTCTTTATAGCATGCAGCAAATATAAGGATAATAGTAACTCTTCCCATATCTTATTAAACATAAGGAAAAGTTGACAAAATCACTCCATTTCAGAGTATTGAGTTGTCAAGTTGTGCTTGACCACTAGGAAATCATATTATTAGCCCTCCCAAGTAAACTAGAGTGTCCAGGTCTACTGTTCTTCAAAGCAATCACACAGACCCCACTTTTCCCAGTATGTACTTGTCTATTTCTTATCACCAAGTGTTCTCCAAGTTCTATGCCTGGGTTCACTGCCAGGAGAATGGATTGCATGGCAGTATATAAAGTTTATACCACTTTGAGCTAGTGTAAAGGTTCAAGAAGATTTTAATCTGTGGTGGTGTATTTGTCTATAAAAATGTGCATTTGAAATCAGAGAACGATTTGTAGGATTCTGTTTTTATTTCATTCTACTGTGTAGAAACTAGGGATCAAATTCTTGGCATCAGCCTCTGTGGCAGGGAACTTTATTCTCCGAGTAACCTTCCTGTCCCAGTGCACTGGTCTGGACCTCACCTATAATCTCCACTGAGTTCTACAGAAGCATGAGTAGCAGGGACTAGCCTCCAGCCAGGCTTTGGTCTGTAAATCTGTTGCCCAAAACTAATATTGCTCATTGTTGCAGGACATTTGATCACATTGTGAACATTGAGATTCTGTGAATTACTGAAAAATATCCTTTTTTATTATGATGTGGCTCTGCCCTTATCACACACTTCCAGTACTCTTAGTGTGGAAAAATACTGGATCTGATTTTACTTGAGTTAAACAACATGTAAAATCCCTCTCAGTTGCAGCCATAATCTTTCATTTTTCTTTTGTTGTTTTATTTTGTTTTTAAACACTAGCCTACCATGAAAAATATTCAATATGTTTTATATACGTTTACCACTCTCACTGAAATATTTCCAAAGAGTTAGCTAAGGCAAGACATATGGAAAGACACACAGAAAGGCAAGAAGGAATTAGGGCATTTGTAATATGAATGTGATTTTTCTGAGGTTTAGTATTTCCACACTTCATAGACTTTAGTGATGCAGTTTGCTTAGACAATGTAGTAAGCCTCATGAAAGTGGAAAGACTTTAAGCCAGAGTGCCAAAAATGTGGAATTCTGTAAGGCTATTGTTGGAGAAAATCAAGTGCAGATTGATGCTAGGTTAAACACAAGGACCACTATGGTCTTTTATTCAATATTATACAATTTACACCCTGTCCAACACTACTTTA
Organism: Rattus rattus; assembly: GCF_011064425.1. Taxonomy (NCBI): domain Eukaryota; kingdom Metazoa; phylum Chordata; class Mammalia; order Rodentia; family Muridae; genus Rattus; species Rattus rattus. Next base: position 138,983,356 of record NC_046155.1, read on the forward strand.
CATGAGATTTACTATAAGGGAAGAGTATGGCTTTGATAATGCCCACTAAAGCTACACATTTGAAAGTCACGCTAGTCTTTCAAAATTCTCATTTCTTTCCAACTGTCCACACTTGAAGACTCTTTCAAGTCAATACGAAAGCATACAATGTTGAATGTTCCTCTTTACACTTTTTATGACATACATACACACACACACACACACACACACACACACACACACATATATATATATATATATATATATATGCACTACATATGTGATTTTAAAGAAAGGCATTTTCTTAAGAGATATTACTATATGTACATAGTATGAAATGATATTAATTAAATGTATATTGTAAGAAACTTTATTTAAAAAATTAAAAAAGTGAATTTAATACAATGAATATATACAAAGAACAAAAACTAAATGGATACCACAAGTTTGTGTGTATGTGTGTGTGTGTGCATGTGTGTGTTCATCAACTCAATGCATGTCAATTTTGTTCTCTTTAACCCATATAACCACTCATATACCAAAAATTCATCATCCACAAACCCTGTTAAAGAAAAGAAGCACAGAAAAGAATATACTGAAGAGAGTTTTACTTCATATAAATTAACAGCAGTATTTTAACAGAACAATGAATCTAAAATTTTAAAAGGTATTCTAAAAATATGAAGAGGTACCAGCACATAAGAAGGTTATAGGATGTATATCTAATCTATTGAATGAATCCAGAAAGTGAGATGGATAAGATAGAATGGCAATGCAAAAAGAATCCAGCACAGACATCTCACATACCTTCTGTCTACAGTCATGGCTAATTCATGGATGATAATTAGCCTGTGTTCAGGCATTGTCACAAATTAATTTTAACATTTTGCACACCATCACCATCCACACAACAAACTTCCTTGTGTTGATATTGTCAAGTTATGTCAAGTTATGTCAGAATATATGAATACCAAGAAGGAATAAACTAGGATTTGTAGTCCCCATATATACATGTATATAAAGAAAAAGTTTCAAATGAATTAGCTATCTTGAGTCATCCAGTACTGGAATTGGGTCACATTTAATTTAGTTGGCAGACAACCGGGTATCAATGCAATCCTCAAACCTTCCAAGCAGTTCCTAAGTTTGTAACTTGTTCTATACAAACTGTCATCAAGGACCATTTTTCTGCCTCCATAGGACCATAACCCCCACATTATAGCATTTTGTAATGGTAAGTTAATCACTATGTTATCAACATTATAATGTAAAGACCAAAATAACCTTAACACCCTTTCCTGCAATGTATCACGTGTAAAATATGCAAGAGTATAGATGACACCAAAATTGTGAGTATAACCATTTAATAATGAATTTGTAGTAAGGACTAGTCCATGAGATTTAACCCCAAGTATCAGTCCTTGGGTGACACAGAGCCTGAAACTAAATGTCTCCTGAACAAAAGAAAATAGAAAATAATTGTCTAAAAAAGAAAATAAAAGTGATAAAATGACCCCTAATGATATTCTGTTATACACATAGATAAGTAACTTGTTCAGAGTTGAGCAAAGAATTTCCTGCAGCATATAGAAAGAAATGGAGAAACCCTCAACCAGATGCTACATAGAGATGAGAGACTTTGGAACATTCAGCACTAAATGTGATATAACGATTAATTCCCTCCTCTCAGAGCTCAAGGAATCCCTCATAGGAGCAGACAGGGACTTATCAACTGAAGGCTAATTTATGGGCATATAAGTATTCTCTAATAGAGTGATACTTGGTAAATCAGCCATTCAAGAAAATGCCTCATGCTTAGGAGTAATTGGTGAACATGGAATGGACTCTTCTGTGTTTTTTGTTGGTTTGTTTTGTTTTGTGAGGTGTGGGTGACCTTTAATTTGATTATGGTTTGGTGGGCCTTTTGACATTTTTTTTTCATCTTTATTAACTTGGGTATTTCTTAATACCCATTAACATTTGGATTGTTATTCCCTTTCCCGGTTTCCAGGCCAACATCCCCCTAACCCCTCTCCCTCCCCTTCTCTATGGGTGTTCCCCTCCCCATTCTCTCCCCGTTACTGCCCTCCCCCAAACAATTACGTTCACTGGGGGTTCAGTCTTGGCAGGACCAAGGGCTTCCCCTTCCACTGGTGCTCTTACTAGGATATTCATTGCTACCTATGAGGTCAGAGTCCAGGGTCAGTCCATGTATAGTCTTTAGGTAGTGGCTTAGTCTCTGGAAGCTCTGGTTGGTTGGCATTGTTGTTCATATGAGGTCTCAAGCCCCTTTAAGCTCTTCCAGTCCTTTCTCTGATTCCTATAATGGGGGTCCCATTCTCAGTTCAGTGGTTTAATGCAGGCATTCGCCTATGTATTTGCTATATTATAGGGTTTTATGTTGTTATGTTAGTTTGCTGCTTTTCAGAAAACAATTAAATTTGGTTGGTAGTTTGGAAAATTGAATAGGGAAGGAATTGAGAAAAGGAAGATGATCAAAATATATTTAAATATAAAAATAATTTTCAATAATAAAAGAGAAAAATAAAAAAATGCCAAAAAATAAAACCAAAAACAACAACAACAACAACAAAAAACAACGATCACATGGCATACATAAATTGATGTTACTTTACCCATTTAAACTTAAGGGGTGTTCCCATCCATCTGTGCTACCATTTTACTCAAATATTAAAGCTAAACATAGCACATACAATATGTTTTATATAATTTTGAATTGATTTTATCCACCTATTTATTCTCATTCCTACATGCAAATGTTCTTAGGGTAAAATGTTAAATACATTTCTATACCATGTAAATCACACCAAAATATGAACTAGTTTGCTTTGGAACCAATATTTATCCTGTTGCAGAGCATTAGGGAAAATATTTTGCATTCTATAACTGCTTCTCACCTGAAATTAGGACTTTTTTCTGGGTTAGTAAGTCTGGAATACTAGTAAAAGATTGGGAGGAGTTCAGGCAATAGTGCATGGGGCTTGTCAGAAGCATCAACCTGGATAGATAATGATAAATCACATTACCTTTTAGTGTTTTCATCAGCATTCAGCAAATCCAGAGCTCTCTATTTTTGTAAGACTAGTTGAGGTTGGCATGGGGTAGTTTGATTTGTAGCAGTTTGTAGTTCACAGTCAATTCCTGGATGGTATCTGAGAGTTGAGTGCAAATATGCTGAGACACATACAAATTAGTACACAAACAAACTTAATTTACTAAGAGCAAAATCGTTATGTTCTGGTTATATGGCAAACTTTCAGGCCTGTTGTCTAGTAGTTGGCATTGTAGTAATATATCCAAGATTAGAGAAATGAGAGAGAGAGAGAGAGAGAGAGAGAGAGAGAGAGAGAGAGAGAGAGAGAGAGAGAGAGAACAGTTTCAGAGAGAGACACCAGTCTCAGGTATAGGCACTAAGCAGAGACGTTTAAGCTGTTGGTTGACAGAAATATTTATCTGTATGACAAATAGATCAAAAGAGCAATTTCCTGAATCTTAAATCAATACTTACTTGTACATCTTTATTAAAAACAAGGTTTTTAAAAAATAATAGTATAGCATCACTATAGTTCATAATCTGTACTTAAATCCTCATTATAGGAACAGAATTTAGTAATTGTCTTTATACATCTGAGTAGCTTAACTCCTTTGGAGAAGCTATGGTTTTGAGGTAAATGTAGGACACTTTTTCTTTTGTCCAGGAATCTGGATATATATATATATATATATATATATATATATATATATATATATATATATCTCAAAACAAACATTTCTTCTAAGACAGTGAGAAGGAGTTTAGGTCTATATTTAAAATACAGCCAAGGGCCTTCCAGTCTCCATCTTAACCCTGAGCTGGGGCTGTCCCACAGCCCTCAGACAGAAAACCTGCTCTCAGAGAGCTGTTGTGCCAGGAGTGAGCTCCTTGATAAGTCCACAGAGCACTGGTGGGACCCGACATCCTCTGCAGTGCCAATGCAAGGAGAGACACAGCAGGAGAACATGGAAAACCAAAGCTGCAGTGCAGACTAGAACAGAACACTTCCAGTTTCCATCTGCACCCAGAGCTGGGGCTGTCCCACAGTGCTCAAAACCTGCCCTAAGAGAACTGGTCTCCCAGTAGTGATCTCACTCCTAAGGTGGCTCACAGGCTCACAGGCTCATAGGAGGGACAAGCTACAGAGACAACAAGACTAACTAACATCAGAGATAACAAGATTGTAAGAGGCAAGTGCAAGAACTTAGACATCAGAGACCAAGACTATTTGGCAAAATCAGAACCCAGTTCTCCCACCACAGCAAATACTGGATATCTCAACACAGAAAAGCAAGATTTAGATTTAAAATCATATCTCGTGATGATTATAGAGAACTTTAAGAAGAACAGAATTAACTCCCTTAAAGAAACACAAAAGAACAAAGATAAATAAAAAGCCCTGAAAGAAGAAACACAAATATCCTTTAAAAAATTATAAGAAAAGGCAACCAAAAAGGTAAGAAATTGAACAAAACAATTCTGGATCCTAAAAATGGAAATAGAAATAATAAATCACAAAAGGAGACAACCTGGATATAAAAAAACCTAGGAAAGAGAACAGGAGTCGTAGTCTCAGGCATCAACAACATAATACAAAAGAAAGAAGAGAGAATAAACAGTGGGGAGATAAGAATCTGAAGTTATCACTTTCGGGAGATAGACAAAGCTGCCACTGGAGGGTATATGAAAGTAATATAAAGTATATAAAAATGATCAACATTATAGGTTTATTTTTATCCTGTTAGGTTATTATATGAAAACTTCAGGAATTCAGAGTTTTAACATTTATCAATGACTTTCTGCTAAGATATTCATATACTGATGATAAAGCCCTGATTACCAGTATAGAAAAAGCACAAAATGTTAAATTTCCCTTGGCTGTCATTTTTTTTCTATTCTATTCTTTTGCGAGGAGCTGGGTTTTATTTTTATTTTTTGGATAATTTATTTATTTACATCTCAATGTTATCTCCCTTTCTCCCTCTCCTATACACCCTCCCCTTGCCTCAAGGTGGATAAGCCAATTCCCATGCACTGACTCCCACCCCAACACCCTGGCACTCCTCTACATTGGGTAATTGAACGTTCACAGAACCAAGGTCTTTTCTTCCCACAGACGCTGGACAATACCATTCTCTGCTACATATGCAACTGGAGTCATGGGTTTCTCCATGTGCACTCATTGGTTGGTGGTTTAGTCCCTGGAAGTTCTTGTAGGATCTGGCTGGTTGATATTGTTGTTCTCTCTATGGGGCTGAAAATCCCTTCAACTCCTTCGGTCCTTTATCTAACTCCTCCATTGGGGTCTCTTGTTCAGTTCAATGGTTAGCAGCAACCATCCTCATCTCTATCAGTAGAGCTCTGGCACAGCCTCGAAAGAAACAATGCTATCTGGATCCTGTCCACAAGCATTTTTGGCATCAGCAACAGTGACTGGGTTTGGTGGCTGCATATGGGATAAATGCTCAGAAGAGGCAGTCTCTGTATTACCTTTCTTCAGCCCCTGCTCCACTATTTATCCCTGAATTTTCTCCCATGAGTAATTTGTTCTCCCTATTAAGAAGGAATGAAGCATTCACATTTTGGTCTTCCTTCTTCTTGGACTTCATAAGATGTGTGAATTTTTTCTTACATTTTCCAAGCTTTTGTGCTAATACCCACTTATCAGTGAGTGTATACCATTATCAGGGTGTTCTTTTGTGACTGGGTTATTTCACTCAGGATTATACTTCCTAGTCTCATTCATGTGACTATAAATTTCATGCAGCCACTGGTTTTGATAGCTGAGTAGTATTCTATTGTGTAGATGTGATATATTTTCTATTTCTATTCTTCTGTTGAAGGAAATTTGGGTTGTTTCCAACTCCTGTATATTATAAATAAGGCTTCTATAAATATAGTGTAGCATGTGTTTTGTTATATTTTGGAGCATCTTATGGGTGTATGTATAGGAGTGGTAGCTTGATCCTGAGGTAGTACTATGTCCAATTTTCTGAGGAAAAACAACCTAATTTCAAAAGTGGATCTACCAGCTGTCAGTCCGACCAACAATGGAGGAGTGTTCCCTTTCTCCATATCATAGCTAGCATCTACTGTCACCTGAGATTTTGAACTTAGCCATTCTGACTGGTGTGAGGTGGTATCTCAGGTTTGTTTTGATTTGCATTTCCCTGATGACTAAGGGTGTTTCTCAGCCATTCAGGAATCTCAGATGAGAATTCTTTATTTAGCTCTGTACTTCCTTTTTCATATAGGATTATTAGGTTCTCTGAGTCTATCATCTACAGTTCTTTGTATATATTGGAGATTCGCCATCATCGGATGTAGGATTGGTAAAGACTAGTTCCCAGTCTGTTGGTTGACATTTTGTCTTATTAATAGTGTCCTTTGCCTTACAGAAGCTTTGCAATTTTATGGGGTCTCATTTGTTGATTCTTGATCTTATAGAATAAGCTGTTGTTATTCTGTTCACAAAATTTTCCTTTGTGTCTATGTGTTCAAGGATCTTCTCCACTTATTCTTCTATTAGTTTCAGTGTATCTGGTTCAGTGTATGTGGAGGTCACAGATCCATTTGGACTTGAGCTTTGTACATGGAGATAAGAATGGTTCAATTTGCATTTCTCTACATGCTGAAATCCATTTCAATGTGCTTCTTTTGTTGAAAATGCTGTCTTTTTCTATTGGACAGTTTTGCCTACTTTGTCAAAGAGTAAGTGATCATATGTGTATGGTTTAATTCCTGGGTCTTCACTATGCAATACTGCATAGAAGGGGGTAACAGGTGGATTTTATGAAATAGAGTCAGTGTGGGACCAGGGAGCAAGACAAGATTGGGAAGAAATATGGGTAATTTTTTCAGGAAATTGACTAGATCTGAAGGAGGTATAAAGTGTCAGTAAATTGAACGAAAATATTAAGAAGGGGGGTGAGAAAATAGGTATAGCCACCAAGCAGTCCCAGACATCAGGGAGGCTCCCAGGACCTAATATGGATGACTTTAGCCAAAATGTGCAGAGATGGGTGAAATAAAACTGATTGAGACAACCTCCAGTAAGAAGGCTTAGATCCTGGTTTAGAAATGGTGCTACCCACCCATCTCAAAGATTTTAACCTGGTCATTTTCCTGTCCAAAGGAAGAACAGGCTTAAAAAATATTGAACAGAGACTGAAGGAAGGGCCAACCAGGGTCTGTCCCACCTGTGGATCCATCATGTCTACAGAGAACAAACCCAACCCTTGTGCTGACGTCAAAAGGCACTTGCTGACAGGAACCTAGTTTGGCAGTTCCTAAGGATGTATGGCCAGCATCTGAACAATGCAAATGTGGATGCTTGGAGCCAACCATCAAACTGAGCTCAGGGAAACTGGTGGCAGATATGGCGGAAGGACTGGAGCAGCAGAGGGGGATTACAACCCCATTAGAAGAACAACATAGGCTAGCCTGACTACTGAGTTCTCCCAGAGTCTAGACCATCAACCAAGGAGTTTACTGGGTGGGGATGCATGGCTCCAGATACATATGTAGCAGAGGGTGGCCTTGCCTGACAGCAATGGGAAGCTGTAAGCCTTTTGTTCAGAAGAAGCTTGTTGCCCCAGTGTAAGGGTATGCTGAAGCAGAGGGAGCGACCATGTGGGTGGGGGAGCACTCTCATACAGGGAAAGGGGAATAGGTAGGGCACATGTAGGATGGGAGATTGATAGAGGGGTAAGCAAGAAGTGGAATATCATGGGATGAGTTATTGGAGAAGGGGGTAGCCAAGAAATGGGATATACTTTGAGATGTAAACAAATGGAATTATTAATAAAAATAAATATTAAAAAGAACAGTTCTGTGTTCTGAAAAAATTCAATTCACAATACTTGTGATTTGTTTTATATTGTTTTGTTTTTCTTTATCCTGTGTATTCTTATGAGCACTCAGAGTTCTACAAAATGTCTCCATTTGTTGACCTTCTTCCCTACCTTTCTTTGAACATTGAAAAAATGATTAATTTTAAGGAAACATGCTTAAATACACTATGAAATTACAATCTTTTTACTTACCAAAAGTGATGCAATACAAATTAATGGGTAAAAGTTATTTTTATCCAGTTTTCATAAAGAAGACTATTCTGGGTAGTCCAGTGGATAAGGCAAGACAATGACAATGACATAGTTAGTTTGGTCTGCCATTTGACTCAACCACAGCCTGAGATTCAGTACAAGTTCAGGGCCAGACTTTGAAATGTGATGAGACTTTGATATTTCATTTTTCTTTTTAATTTATTCTCTTTACATCCCCAATTGTTGCACGTCTACTAGAGTACCTCCTCCATGCCCCCCTTATTTCTCCTCTAAGAAGATAAAGCACTCCTATGGGTATCTCTCCCCCTCTACACATCAAGTCTATTCTAGGCTAGACATATCCACTCCCAGTTAGGCCAGACAAGATAGCCCAGCTAGTATAACATATCTCACACATGCAATGGATTTTGGGATATCCTCTACTCCAGTTGTTCAGGTCCCACTTGAAGATCTAGCTGGAATCTGCTACATACATGTTGGGGGGAATGTGGAGGCTAGTTTCAGCTCATGTATGTTATTTGGTTGATGGTTCAGTCTCTGAGAGCCCAAGGGGTCTGGTAGTTGATACTATTGGTCTTTCTGTGGAGTCCCTGTCTCCTTTGGAGACCTGAATACTTCCTCTAACTCTTCCATACATTTTCCAAGCTCCATCCACTGTTTGACTGTGGGTATCAGCGTCTGTCAGAGTCAGCTGGGTGGACAGCCATGCTAGACACTAGACTGCAAGCATAATAGAGTATTATTAAGAGTGTTAGTGATTGGTGCTGGCAAATGAGTTGGATTTTTTTCTTTTTTTTTTTTCGGAGCTGGGGACCGAACCCAGGGGCTTCGCTGTTTGCTAGGCAAGCGCTCTACCACTGAGCTAAAACCCCAACCCCTATGAGTTGGATTTCTACCTTGGTGGTAATTGCTTGGCCATCTACTCAGACTCTTCTTTACTCCCCCTCTCTGCATTTCTCATAGCATAAATTTTGGGTTGTAAGTTTCACAGGTCTTTTCATGTTCCTATCAGTCAACTTTGCTTCATGCCTGGCTAAAAAAGGTAAACTTTGCAGGTTTCATATCCTCAATGTTTTGAGTCATAGCTAAGGACATCCCCATTAATTATTGGGTATCCTCTCCTATCCTGTGTTTCAAGACGACCCTTCCCTCCTTACCTCTACCAGGTACAAATTTCCCTTCATTCTCATGATCATCTGTACATCTCTCATGTATTTTCCCCACAACTGATTCTGACCCAACTTTCATTCCCCTTTCCATCCCCACCCCTAACCCATTCACTCCATCCATTTGCTTCCTATGAATATTTTATTACCTACGCTAAGTGATACTCATGCATCCTCACTTAGGCCTTTTTTCTTGTTTATCATGGATCTGTGGACTGTAGAATGGATGTCTTATATTCTGTAGGTGATATCCATGTAAAAGTGAGTACATACTATGCATGCCCTTTTGAGTCTTGGATACCTCACTAAAGAGGAAACATTTATTTTATTGTGTTCCATAAATTTGTGCATAATGTGCCTTCACTTTCATTGAATTCTAAAGTCTTTCATTTCTTTCTTTCTTCTCTGACCTGGGGATCACTAGAGACGTGTTCAATTTCTATGAGTTTGTGGTCTTTCTTGTGTTTCTGTTGTTGAAGTCCAGATTTAGTACATAATGATATGATAAGACACAGGGCATTATTTCAATTTCATTGGATCTGTTCAGATTTTCTTTGTGACTGATTATATAGTCAGTTTTGGAGAATGAATGATTCTCCAAAGATGCTAAGAAGAAGGGATATTCCATAGTTTGGGTGAAATATTATGTAGATGTCTGTTAGATACATTTGATGCATAATGTACTCTAATTTCATTGTTTCTCTCTTAATTTTTGTTTGGATGATTGCTGAGGACCAGCCTCCCCAGTTTTGGGGTTCTTGAGAATGAGAGTATTAGATCAGTGCCAAAACAGAATCTCAGGCAGGTACAGGCTGGCAAGTGACTCATTATTGTTCTGAAGCTGCTTTCAGAGTCAACTTTTCAGAATTACTATTTTCCTCAAACCCATGAATTTTCCTGAAAATGCCTTACAACTATACATCCAAGAGACACAATGCACACAAAAAGTTACAATTCAATATCTGAAAATGCAAGTAAAACCTTAACATTTGACATCCAGAAAAGCTTCCAAAAAAGTTCTTGACATGAACTTGCAGTTGCAGCATTAGTATGAAAATAGAAATGAGTCTGAATGACATTAATATTTTAGCTTATCTTAAATTATTAAAATCTCTTTATTAATAACATACAAATATCTCTTTCTACAGTACCTCTCAAACATTTTTCTGTATGTAATAATAATTCTGCATGCAGTTTCCCCAGGACTCCTTCACAAGCCCAAATTCTTAATTTTTTCTCCTCCCACTTTCTTTTTATTAATAATTCTTGTAAGTGAATTCATTTTCATACTATGAATTAAGCACATACACTTTGTAAGAAATTGTGCCAAATCTGTAACAAGGCCTCTCTCTGTCTCTCTGTCTGTCTCTGTCTCTGTCTCACTCTATCTTGCTCTCTTTCTCTCCTTATATGTGTTACGTGCTATACTTTCATTTTTATTGGATAGTTTTTATTTTATTTACACTTCAAATGTCATCTTTTTTCCAGGATTCTCCTTCAGAAACCCGCCATCATCACCTGGTTCTATGAGGGTGCTTCCCCCACCACCCACTCCATTCCACCTCCCCATCCTAATATTCCCCTACATTGGGGCATCTAGACTTGACAGGACCAAGGGTGTCTCCTCCCATTGACGCCTGACAAGGTCATCCTCTGCTATATGTGTAATAAGCCCAAATTCTATCTCTTACAACATGTGTCCTAATTTCCTTAGGCAACAGATGCCAGCCATTAATTATATATGCCAGGCAAATAATTATATATCATTCTTGCCAGAAAGGAGCTCCTTTCACTAATCCAATGGCTCACACAAGGAGTCCAGCTCTTCTATCCACCCTTTAACATTTTCATATATATATATATGTATATATATATACATATATGAAATATATATTCACAAGATATATGTATATCTTCCAGTTTTCTCCAATAATATTTCTGAATTAAACTTCCTACTGTTAAAGATCTCTCTTCAATGGGGCTCTCAACAAAGCTCATTAATACAGTGTACTCCACTAATTCTCTCCTCTCTCTTTCTCTCTCTCTCTCTCTCTCTCTCTCTCTCTCTCTCTCTCTCTCTCTCTCCTCTCTCCCCTTGTATTTTCTATCAACACCCCTGCCATTGCTGACCTAGGCCCATTATTCCTTTTCCTTGGATTCTTCAATTCATTTAATGATGAAAATTTCCTCAAAAACATTTCCTGGTATCACATAATCATTATGAGTTTGCTAAAATTCTTAGAGATTAGTAAAGGTAGTTAGCCTTAACATATAGAACAATTTGTCCCATTATGCTTGGGATGACTTCAGGAATGGGCAGAGCCAGAACATTTTTTATAGACATCAAAGCCATTTCCTCCTCTAGAAATGTCCTCATGTCCTTTCCTAGAAAATTTCCCAAAGTCATATTTGAAGACATATATTGTATTGAAATAGGCAAAACAGACAAGCCTACCAAAAAGAGCAATGCCATCTGTATACTTGAAAGCCATAGGTACATTATTTTGATTAACAATGTTCCCACAACAGAAACTGAATCATGGAACCACATTTATAAACAGGTTGTACTTGGCAGATAACCTGTCTGTTTTTGAAGGTAGGATGAAGGCTTAGATTTTTCAAACGATACTTTAATAAGGGTTTCTGAAACGTTTTGCCACAGCCCGCTACTCCCCACCAAACAAAGGTAGCAGAGTAAAGATGGTAAATAAGTGAAGGGCATGTAGGCTTGTTTATAAGTAGTTTTTTAAGACAATTCCAAACACTGATGTCAAGATACCAACTCTCCAGTTCAAGAGCATCATTGAAGTAAGCCAGCAGCAGCAGCAGCAACAGCAGCAGCAGTAGCAGCAGCAACACAATATATAGACACAAGAAAGAGCAAGGCCTCATCTGAGTGAGCATGAGTCAGGTGGAGTCACCAGAACCTGCTGAAAGGCAAGGATAAGTTCTCAGCTGAGTTTCTCTCTACACAGTCCATGTCAGCGAAAAATATAATACAAATGAAAGGCTGCAAGGCTAGCTATGGGACTGCCTGTCCCTGTCAATTGGATCCTACTTAAACTCCCTCAAAACTTCGCATGTCTTCTCAGGTGTCTTGCTTCATCTAAACATCACATAACTGCATCAGCATAACATAAATGAGTTTACTTCAGCAAAATATCACAAGTCTGCATCACATGACACAAACTGAAACTTCTACTTCAGTGGGGTGTTGAAATCTCCCAGTGTTAATGTGCAAATTTCGATGTGTCATTTCAGACTTAGAAATGATTCTTTTAGAAATCTGGGTGCCATAATGTTTGGGAAATAATGTTCCAAATTGAGATATCATCTTGGTAGAATTTTCCTTTGATGTGTTATGAAGAGTTCTTTCTTGTTTCTTTTT